>NC_058419.1:107379417-107389115 GCF_002201575.2 Neomonachus schauinslandi
CCCGCGCCGCGCCTCGGGAGGGTCCCCTCGGGCCGGAGACACGCCCTCCTGCCCGCGGCCGCGCCGGCCCAGAGAGCCCCCCAGCCTGGCGGCCTCCGCGCCGCCCCCCCCCCCGCCCACCCCGGGCGCCCTCCCCACCCCCCCGCCGCCTCCCAGCCCGAGGGGCTCCGCGCGGCGGGGCCGCGTCCCGGCTCAGCGCGGGAGGGGCCCGGAGCAGCCCCCGCGGCGCGTCATGACCCCACTCACCCGACCCCCAAGGCCAACGACGGGGTGGCGCGGGGAGCGGCGGCGGCGCTATCTCGGGGAGACTCTGCGCGCCAGCCTAGGAACACGAGGACGGAGAATTCCAGGCTACACCCAGTCCCCTCCCCTCCCCGCGCTCCCCTCCCCCGGCCCGGCCCGCCTCGAACGCCGTCCCCTCCCCTGTCCTCCTCCGGGGAGACCCAGAGATGAATAAAGAAATGGCCCCTATTTTCCAAACAAAAAGTAAAGAGTTCTCCCTGGGGGCGTCGGGTGGACCCGCTCAGAGCCAAGTACCCCCAGAGGTGGAAAGGAGGAGGCTGAAGACTGCGTGCGCCCGGGCTCTCGCCAGGCTCAGGTGGTGGCGCGCACTGGCTGGTGCGGAGAGGGGGTGGGGAGCGAAGACGCTCGAACGTGGAAATCACGCCTCCTCTCAAGTAAGAGCCATTTAAATTATCCCCAACACTGCAGCTGCCGCGGGACCACGGGGTCCGAGTGTGCGTCTGGGGCACGTCCACCCAAAAGGCGTCTGTGGAGAATCTTTCTTCTCGCCCTTATTTAGGGTCGCTCCAGAGTGTATTGGGGTTGGGCAGTTCTGCTGCGCGCCCCTCAATCTGCGCGCCCACCCCGTCCCCCAGTAGCAAAAGTGCTGGTACTGATGGTCAGTCGGTAGAGCTCCCGGACTCCCGGCTCTCCGCCCTGCCTCCTCCTCCCTCTGTCGTCACAGGCGGGTCTGGGGGACCTGGTGCGGCGGGGATGGAGCCGGCGCCCCTGCGGGCGGGCGTAGAGTGTTTGTGAACCGGGAATCCGTAGCGTTACTCCCCTTCTCTCCAACACCCGCCCTCTCATTCTCAAAGACGCAAGTGTGGGAGTGGGGGACACCTTATCTCAGACCTGGAGAGATACTGGTCTTCAAGCCTGCCGAGCCGCAGGGGGCGCGGGGGAGCCCGGGGGGCGCCGACGTCTCGGCAAAGTTGGGCGTGTGCGTGTGCGCGCCAGCCTTGAGCTACCAGGCAGCCACTGTGGTTCCCCTCGCACTCCCCCTCCAGAGAATTTCCTGAGAAGGCGGGCGCCGGCTTCCGGCCCGGGATAGACCTGCGGCGGCGGCGGGAACGGCCACGCACAGGTACAATTTAGCGCGTTTCGTTGTGCGCTTTAAGCCCCGGGGTCCATCCACTGCAACTCAAACCGAGCCAGATCTCGGAGTCTGGGCCACTGAGGCGCTCGGTCCGGCTAAGGGGGTGGGGACTGGTGCGCGGTGAGGGGTCGCAAGGTTTTGCGCTCCGAGCGCTCGGTTTTTCCGTTCCATGCCTCCTGTCGCTCCCGCTTGGCCTCCCAGTGCCCAGGGTCAAGGGAGAGGCGGTGGCGACTGGAGGCGCGGTCCCTGGAGTGTAGTCCGCACTACAGAGCATGGACAAGCATACTGAAGCTGAAGGAAGACGGAATAGGGAGAGGAAGAGGAGGAGGACTGAGGGGAGGAGGAGGAGAGGACAAGAGGAGAGGGAGAGAGAAATGGGTGGGAGAACGCGATTCAGGGAGGTATTCCCCTAACGTTCCCATTCCAGACTCCCCAATGCCAAACGGCCCTTCACTTCTCAAACTGAACTTGGGAACTTGCACGTTAGAAACAGGAAGTCCTGGGCTGGGAAATCCTCCTTTTTTGGTTTCTCTCTTCCCTTCCCCCACACCAGACCCTCCTTCCTACATTCCCTCAGCAGCACCTGCAACTGCTGCGCTGCCCACCCCGGGGGCGCACCCGCTCTGCTCTGCCTGCTCCCTAGGTCCTTCTACCCATCCACTCTAGTCCACTTTCCCGGCTCACCCTTGCTATTCCCCCACACCGATCTCTGTTTCCAAAGGCTCCCCCCGGGCGCCTAGGTTCAAACAGCAGCTTCCAGCCAACACCTCCCCCACCCCCACCCCAGTATCGTCGTCCCCGGGAGGGCCACGTTGGGAGGGGCTAGAAATTCCCCTGCAACACTCCACTTGTGCCCTTCCCCCAGCATCGTAATATCTGCTCGAGGAGACGCCGCTGCTCTGCAGCGCTTTGCTGATTCACGATGATCGCGGAGGGAAAAGCCTCTTTGACTTGTGCCCCTGCAACTGGCGAGGCAAGCGCAAGTGGCTGCGAGGGCACACGCTTTGGGAAACCACCCACCACTGTGCAGCCGAGGTGCTAAATGGCAGGGTGGATGCCCTGCGTGGCTCTCAGCCGGGGCAGAAGGAAAGGCGGAAAGGGCGGGGGGTGTGTGTGCGGTGGCAGTGGGAAATACTGTGAGCCCAGTTCTTTGCCGCTGAGCTGGCGGCAGCTGGTGGGTGGGCACCTCTCAGGAGGCCTAACTAAAGTCGGTCTTTGCGCGCGGAGCGAACAGAGATGTTTCGTATGCCCTGACGCCAGCGCAGCGACAAAAGTAAGAGAAGGCAAACCAACCGACAGGTCTCCTTGGGAGCCTTTAACATTTTGGCGAAGCTCTTTTCATTCTGAAGTCTTTGTCCCTCGAAATGGTTCCCTCCTAACCTTGGTTCCCTGGCGACCCGAGAATGTCCGGCCTCTTAATGTGAGCCCTCACGCAGGCTGAAGAGTAGGCATCCCCTTTCTCAGCGCCTGGGCTGAATCTGAGAGCTGGAGAAACCCAGCGTTGGTCAGCTGGCCCGGGTGGGACTGTTGTCCTCCTACACGGAAAGGCCTTTCATTTGAGACCCAGGCATTTTGCTTCTAGTCCTTCCAACTCTATTCCTAATCGTCTCGATGTATATGTGGGGCAGCTTCCACCCTGCCTCCTTTAATTCAGAGACACTGAATGGCCTCAGAGTGGATCTTGCTGCCACTTTGTATTGCGGGAAATTCCGTTAGTATTACCTAAATTGAGTTGGAGCAAGAGCGTGGGGGGTGTCGCCTCCTCCCGATGTGATTTTTCTTCTCTTGATTCAGATGTTCAGGGGAGCGTTACCACCAACCAAAGACCTGGGTTTGCATTTGGGACAATGACCTTGGGAATAGAGCTTCCATCAGTACATTTGTAAATTATTCCTTTTTCTGATTAAAAATTGATACATTTTAATTGTAGAAAATTTAGAAAGTAAGAACTAGAAAAAGAAGGAAACAGAACGACTCCGTAGCCCTGTTACTCGCACTGCCTTTCAAAGGTAGCCACCGGTGATAATTTATTGCACACATAGACAATATAATGCAGAGGTTTGGGCTGCTGGTTCCATAGCCACTAAGTTGAATCCATGCTCCACTACTTACTATGATAAGTTGGGTGAGTAACTTCACCTCTTTATGCCATACTTTCCTGTTCTGGAAAATGGGAATAATTAATAGTACCTATCTCATAGAGTTGCTGTGGGGAGTAAATTGGTTAAAAGATGTAAGGCACTTAAAACAGTGCCTGGAATATCACGAACACCTAGTTAATGATTATCCGTCATAACTCTAGTCTTTCTTGAATATGTGTGTGTGGAAAAGAAAATCAGCCCCTGCCATCCAGGAGCTGGCCTGGTATTATCATTTGGGACTTGGTATTGCTGGGAGCTGCCCTGGTACTCACAACTAAGCTTCCGTGTTCTCCTTGTGAATAAAAACTATTCTCCAAAACACTAATGTCAGATAAGGTCATTCGGTAACTGTGATGGATCCAGACAAAATTAGGACCACTCCATAATCATGTCTGAACACAGATGAAGAAGCGTGAGCGTTGTCCAAATCCCAAAAATGACCAAACAAGTCCCTATCCTGGCTAATAGGAGTGATTATTGTGTTTTTTTATTTTTAAACAAATTCCAGCTTTAGCTTCGGTCTAGTCTTCTCTCTTAGATAAAGATTTGTTAAAACACCCGATCATAAAACTACCCCTACTTCCTGACGGCACCCAATCTACAGCAAGCCCCGCTGCCTTAAACTTTCCCCCAAATTACTTAACACAAACACAAACCCTTCTTATTGAGATGCCCCTCAGTTCCCCATGGTGCATGTTCTCCTTCACTGCAACAAAAAATAAACCCAGCTCATTCAACTACTGGTGTGTTCCTGGTGGTCTTTGGCAGGAGGGCTTAGGCAATGTATATGAAATGTTTATACACTTTTTCTGAAATTGAAAGCCATAGTAAAGATTCTGTTTGGTAAACATTTTTTTTTTCCTGTTAAATAGATCGTAAGCCTTTTCTCATGTTGATTAATATTGCTATAAAACATTTTAATGGCTGCATAGGATTCCATCAAATGGCTAAAACTGGATTTATTTAACTTATATTCTATTTTGGGGCATTTAGGTTTTTTTTTTTTAATTTTTACTGTTGGGGCGCCTGGGTAGCTCAGTTGGTTAAGCATCTGACTCCTGATTTTGGCTCAGGTTATGATCTCAGGGTTGTGAGGTCTAGCCCCACATCTGGGCTGTGTGCTGGACCAGGAACCTGCCTAAGATTCTCTCTTTCTATCTGCCCCTCTGCCCCTCTAAAAACAAACAAACAAATAAATAAATTTTTACTGTTATAAATAACACTGAGATGAACATCCTTTACATAAATCTGTGACTACATCTCTATTAGGGTCAAATACCCATCACTACTTTTTAAGTAGACTGCTCCTTACAGATGACTTTCTAATTATTGTTAAATTGGAAGGGACAAGGGCATTACTTCATGGGAATTAAATTTGTTGATAAAGTTAATGAAGTATTCTCACTTGGGAGGGGATTCCTATCATCTGTTACATTTGGATTAAGTCTCTTGGCTCAGTCTTCTCAGGGATGCCAGAGGGATTAATCATGGTGTGGAGGGAGTGTGGACTCAAAAGAAAAGCGTATTTGGTTTGATAAGGTTAGAAACAGGGGTCTACTCTTGTGTAACAAGTGTGTAACTCACTAGCTTTCAATAATCATACCACCATTTTCTGCCAGAGAGACAACAAAATATTTTCATGCATATATGTTAAATCTAAACAGTTCGAGGTCAACCATGAAGTCACTATGCATAGCAGGATCATGCAAAGGATATTTGGGCAGCTACAATTTAGGGTAGCACTTAGGATAGTGTGCTTATCACTGCTTTATACTATTCCAATCTCAGTAACACTCATATTTTTTAAGTGTTGGGTGTTTCTGCCATCCTAAAGGAAAGTGTGCTAATTGGATATCTGTGTTTTTCAGGGTATCCTGCCAACTCAGTCAGTATCATCATGAGTCTTTTAAAAAAGTGATCTATCATGACATACGGAAAAAAGTCATGCAGAATCATTTTCCTGAATAAACATAGGACTCAGGGCTAAGAGAGAGGGATATTTCATGCACTGATTCAGGGAGAGACATTTTTGGGTTTTTGTTTTGTTTTTGTTTTTTTGTAAATGGGATTTAAAAAATTTCTTTCTTTCTTTCTCTCTCTTTCCTTCTTTCTTTCTTTCTATTTATTTATTTATTTAAATTTTAGGTAGTTAAAATACAGTGCAATATTGGTTTCAGGAGTAGAATTGACTCATGACTTACATACAACACCCAGTGCTCATCACAACAGGTGCCCTCCTTAATACCCATCACCCATCTAGCCTATCCCCCACCCACCTCCCCTCCAGCAACCCTCGGTTTGTTCTCTGTCATTAAGAGTCTCTTACGGTTTAGTTCCCTCTCAGGAAGAGACATTTTGGAACACACTAGCTGGGTGTCTGTGCTCACCCAGGTCCAAATCTGTGCTTTACTTTTTTCTCCTAACATAAAGCATGGCCTTACCCTCTCTTCACGTTCCAAAACCTTTCCATACTTCAAGGTTCTCTTAAAATCCTAGCTCACATATCTAATAAGCTTTCTTTGACTGGCACACCAACATTGATTAATTTAACTTGATTGGGTAATTTTATTCCAATTAGCAGTAAGTTTCTACTGTATTCAACAACTAGGAGAAATAGAGCAAGGGATTCCCTGCTCTCAATGAATTTTTAGTTTAATAGAGTTATTGATACATCTACCGAAGACTAAAATATGAACCTGAGTAAGGGAAATGTCAGAGGAGAGCTCACAACAATGGTGTGGGTCTCAAAAAAGGCATAAATGATATCTGGTTAGTCTCTAGTTTTAGAATGCCTTTAGTCTAGAATTAGCATCTTGCTGATTTGAGTGTCTTTGTTATCTAATGTTATAGATATCTACATGTTAATGATATTATGTGTCAGTTTTTTTTATAGCCCTTTGATCACTTGGCTGAGCTGCTAGAGGACCCCTTCTCTCTTCCCTTGGGATCATCTTAAAGTCTTGGGACGTCCTGAGTAATGCCACTTTCTTGATATCAAATTAAGTGCAGCTCGGGTTTTTTCATTAAGTTAAACTAGCTTTCCGTCCACCACACCTAAATGAGGAGAGTTTAGGTACATTTTTCACTTTCAGCACCAGGGACAGATCCACTTAAACCTAGGTACTCCTCCCCCTTCTAGCCCCCATCACTTCTAAACCGTTTTTAGAGAAAAATTAGAGCTAAAGAGATTCTTTAGAATAATGTAATCCAGGGGATCGACAATTTTTTTTCTAAGCCAGGCCAATTAAAATGGAAATATATTTAAATTGGTAGAACACTAAATCCAATAGAATCATATTTAAAATTGTGCCCAATACTTTTATGCCTTTGTGATATGTTTGTATGGGGAGGGGGACATTTACAGGGAGACATTAAAACTGACTCTAAAAAATAATCTCTTGAATTTTAGGAGTAATTTTGCAGACAATTTACAGAAATAATAGAACATGGGGGAAAGAACATTTTAATGCATTTTATGTGCTAAGTTTAGCCCTAGGCACTTTCCCATATCTTACCTTTGTAATTTGCAAAATTACCATGGGCTATTAAGAATTGTCATACCCATTTTAAAGAGAGAGGATACTAAGGATTAAGGAGATTAAATATCTTATGCAGGGTTACACTGCAATGGAAGTATAAATAGAATCTAGGCCTATCTGATATCAAAATCTATGTTTTTCTGTTCACTCATTCTTCTTCTCAGCACAATTGACTTAACTCCTTTTCTAAAATGCCTTGACTGGGTATCATAATACGTCAAAAACATCTTAATCAGATAACATAATATGCTATGAATATTATAAACAATTTACTGCTATTTCTGCATTTGCTGTTCATATAATAGTGTTGTAAAGCAGCAATTTTGTGACCTCCTGTCCATTAATCAGTTTTTCAGTGTTTGGATTCATTTCTGATGTTGGTATTCCTCAGAGGAGTTCTGTGGACAAACAAAAATATTGTTATGGAGCCCACAGTGTTTGCTGATCTAATACAACCCACTCTTTTTGCAGATGGTAAAACTTCTGCAGTCCTTGTCTAGATTTTTCTACCAAGAAAAATCCCTCAGAATGTTAAAGTGGAAAACTGTCGAGTGGTTAAAAAATACATAATGAAAAAAGCAACCAAATAGACTGACCTTATGCCTGTTGAAATTCTTCCATTTTTTAGTGGTTCACCAACAGTCATTATACTGCAGAGGGAAAAATTCTTTAATTCTCTTCCTTTATTTTCCTGTGTAAAGTGAGTAGAGACTATTATAATCACCAGATCCATTGTCTTATGTTTGAACATAGGGGACGTAAAAAAGCAGGGGGTTTCCTGATACAACTCTTAGCTTCAGGGCAGTCTTTCTTTGACGTTTATATATTTAATCCCTTTAAAAATTGTACTCCAGAGCATAACCTAAGAACAAAGCACTTCATCCCTTCTGTTATTAGAACTGTGTACTTCTTGCTTTGACTTTTAAAAATGACAGAGCTACAAGGCATTGTGTTCCCCATGGCTGATCACTTCCTTCCAGTGAATGGCGTTATGTTGGTGAATTAATTAATAGTAAAATCTGATTTACATATTCACAGATATTAGAATTGTAGAAAAATTACATTGGGAGGCAGTTCCTTGGAGAGGTTAAGTGAGAGGAGAAAAAAAAATCAAAGGTTCCTTTTTCAGATATAGCATAGGACTTGGCATTTCTAGGCCTGCTTTGCTTCCACCTTCAGGCATCTTCTGAATATTGTAAAGCGGATTATTCTAGATATGGAATAGTCTGTTCTGCCATGGGTGAAAGATTTAGCCTCAGGTGAATGCTATTACCTCCTGTAGTGTGCCAAGGAGCAGAAACTAGTTTGGCCACTGGCCTAGCCATCAGCAAATGTGGTCCTTTATCTAACTCTGTCTCATCACTGTATTTTAGCTTTCTGTCCATAAAATCAGAATGATTAAAGATGATGATGCTATCTCCCTGGTAAGGAGATTTTCAGATGTGAAATACAATAATGAATGTAAAGTGCTTTGAAACAACCTCACACATTATTGGGCTAGGTAGAAGGTCCAAGGCACTTTGTTAAATGTGGTGCATGAAGGCATATAAAGTCCTTGCCTTTGAGGAGTCCACAGTGTAGTGGACTGAGGCCAACGGATGAAACCACAGAATTGCGGAGTGTGGAAAGGACATTGGTGCTATGGGACCAGTGAGAATGTTTCCCTAACCCAACCTGAAATGTAGAGGTAGGGTTTAGAAAAGCTTTGGAGAGAATGCGTAGAGATGCTGTCTGGTGCTCCATCCTCACTGTCTTGGCTTAGAAGTTCACTCTAGGTTGTTCCTATATACATTAACGGCTTCCTGCCTTTCTCTGTTTGAGATATTCTTTGGCCGTGGGGTAGGCTGGAAGTGCCAGTGGGCTAGCAGCCCTGGGAGTGACTCTCAATTAATGAGGAACAGGAAAATAAGTACCCAAATTTCTTTGCCTCTCTGTGGGACAACTCAGAGATGTGTTTCACGCAGGCTCTCAAAGACTTCCCAGCAGAGTTGACTGCCCTAGTTGCCCACAGCAGTAACCCATTCTTGAACACACCCTTTGTTGGCTTTTCTCTCCTCTCCGTCTCCCATCTCTATGCCCTCACTTTGCTCTCTGGGAATCCCCTCCTACATAAACCACTTGCACCCACACCTTTGTTTCAAGATCTGTTTTTGAGGGAGCCCAATCAAAAACAAGAGATGACATCCAAATGGAGTCTCAAAGGTTAGTAGTTCAGTCTAGCCTAGTGAATTTAATGGTGTGTAAATTATGCATCAGTAAAGCTGTTTGAAAAAGAAGAGAATTACCTAACCCCCATGGAGGGAAAGAATATTCAAGGCTACTTGGAGTATTCAAGGCAAAGGAAATATCATTTGAAATTCTAAGGATGGGATAGATAGAGAGCTTAGCTTGTTTTGGGAACTATGAATAGTTCAGGATGGATAGGCAATAGTTGGGAAAAGAAGACAGGAACTGGGTTAAAAAGGGACTTACAGGCCTAGATAAGGAGCTGGGTGTTCATTCTGAAGGTGACGGGAAGCCATTTCAGGGCTTTGAATTTGGCGGGGGGGGGGGGGGGGGGGGGGGGTTTTGGGCCGGGGTTTTTTTTTTAAAATTTTTCCTTGAGGCCCCAAGGGGGGGGGGAAAAAAAAGGGGGAGACA
>NC_058419.1:107389215-107413091 GCF_002201575.2 Neomonachus schauinslandi
AGAGACAAAGAGACCAATTAGGAGGTCATGATAATAATTAGGATGAGAAGAGATTAGGGCCTGAAGCAAGGTAGAGGCCAGTGTGATAGAAAGGGAAGGGTTGATAGGTTTTTCGGAAGATAGAACTAGCAGGACTTAGATGATTGCAGAATGGAGCTAAGATACTGCCTCAAGATTTCTGAAGACACAGTGTTGTTCCAAAGAGCTACGCTAAACCATACACAACCCTAGAGATACTAGTGCATTTTTACCAAATTCCACTGGAGGTCAGAGCCTCTTGTCAGGGTGAGGAAGAAGGAATGGGGAGACTGTGTCAAGCTCCAAGCTACAACAAATGGGGGTTGAATGTAAAGGTTTGGACATGAGAGCTGGACAAGAGAGGTCAGTGGCCTGGAGGAGTTTACAGGGTGGAGGTGAAAACTGATCAGGTCAAATCCATAATATGGTGATTCACATGGATTGATGAATGTCGTTCTTCAAAGGGAATTGAGTTACACCTTAGGGCTTTTGCTTACATAAGGCAGTTTCATCTAGAGGGGAAGGAAAGGAGATCAATGAGAAGCGGGGGTTGGGAAAATGAAATGTGTGGCTTTCATGGGTGAGATTCCCCAGAAACCTCCCTCTTTGTTTCATCTCAATTTGCTTCATCTTTATAATGCATACCTGCGATTTCTCCTCTGCTGACTCTCCAGGACCCATCCCTGAAGGTGACTGAAGAGCATACTCTATACGTAAGGCCCCATTTCTGGCGGCAGCTTATACATTGTTAGGTCACACATACACATTTCACATGTGTGTGATTTAACTGACACAATTAGCAATCACATTGAAGAAAATAGGCACCGATATTTTACAGTATTAGACACTCATTCTTTAACTGACACCTGTGTGGGGCACTGTAAATGGGAGACCATTTTAATGAAATATTTTTAGTACTATTATAAATTATGCTGCTATTAACATTTATGTGTGGATATATGTTTTTGTTTCTCTTGGCTATGTAACTACCGCTGGAAGAGCTGGGTCCCGTGGTAACTCTATGCTTCACGTTTTGAGGAACTGCTGAACTGTTTTACAAAGGGCCTGACCCATTTTACATTCTTACCAGCAATGTTTTCTGTTTGCTTGTTTGTTTTAATCATTATATGTAATCGTTTTTTCTCTACTTATTGTTAGATGTTAGTTTCACAAAGCCTTCGCAATCTCTTTCTTGATTTTTTTAAAAGATTTTATTTATTTGTTTGACAGAGAGAGACACAGCGAGAGAGAGAGCACAAGCAGGAGGAGTTGGGAGAGGGAGAAGCAGGCTTCCCGCTGAGCAGGGAGCCTGATGCGGGGCTCGATCCCAGGACCCTGGGATTATGACCTGAGCTGAAGGCAGATGCTCAACGACTGAGCCACCCAGGCGCCCCTCTTTCTTGATTTGTCTTCCTTTTAAATTCTTTTTGGTGAAATACTTTTTTAAAATATCTTAGAATGTTACTTGAAAATCCCCGTATTAACTTAGTAAGAATTAGGATAATGAGATTATCTAGAAATTATACTAGATTGGACCAGTGTATTACTTAGCTCATTGTTTGGGGATTCTGAATTTCAGATTGCGATGTCCACATCTTGCTGTGGAAACCCAAATCTTCCATAGAGTCTCCAGCTTGGGGGGATTTTTTTCTTTTTTAAGTAGGCTCCACACCCAGTGTGGAGCCCAACATGGGGCTTGAAGTCATGACCCTGAGATCAGGACCTGAGCTGAGATCAAGAGTCAGATGCTTAACCAACTGAGCCACCCAGGCACCCCCTCCCCCCACCCCAAAGGGAGATTCATTTAACCCGTGGAACAGCAAAGATGGAATATGGGGACCACTATGATGGTCTCTTATTTTACACTGAAAAGAGGGAAGAAAGGAAGGAGGGCCAAAGGAGGTGAAAGACTGAGAGGGAGCTGGGTAAGGCCATGAAGATGTAATGTGCTGACTATTGTTATAGCTTTGACCTTAGCGGAGGGCCAGTGCCCAAGGTACAATAGTGGGTCTTGTCTGGACCTTGGAAGCTTACTCATTTCACTTCTTCCCCTTTCTCCAGTTCAGACCACTCTCCGCAGTCTACTTCTTCCAGTTCCACCCTACATTTATCCATCCATTCCCCATCACTCTGGCCAGTGGGTAGTGAGGAAAATTGGGGAATGGGAAAAAGAAAAGTGAGAACATATGTGTTCATGACACTTCCCCCACTTCTTCACCTCCCTATTTATTATCAGTCTGGTAGGTGTTCTGTTTAATTTGCCTCACCTGAAGCAATAACACTTTGATCTCTATAAAGCAGTAGAATCACCTAAGCCATGGTAATGAACTCCCCTACAGAACAATAAAGGTGAAATAAGATGGTGACAAAATCCCACAGGAAGGACTATTAACTAATGTTATTAGGTGATACTTCTTAGTGAAAATTCCCTCCACTGTAATATTTCATTATTAACAGTCCTAGGAAGTTTAAAGAAAAGAAATACCTTTTTATTTCTCTGGCTTGATCTCCTGGTACTCATAAAGGAATCTAGGCTATGTTTTATGATGCCAAAAATTACCGGTCAATCCAATTTGGTAATAGAACAACAATCAACCACATTATTTGGAGCTATGTAGACAAAACAGCTAGTTGTTTGACCGAAATATTCACATGCAAATCAGTTATTTTGACATCATATGGGCACAGTCCAAGTCAATATTTAAATAGCAATTTGAAAAATGATTAATTGGAGCCATATTTGTTGATTATCTCATATATACAGGAATTTTTCTCATTATGCAGATGGCTTTGCATCAATCCCATCTTAGAAATTAGTAAACACAGATTTTTCTAACTGTAGAAAGGAAGTAAACACGTAAGAAGGGCCCAGAGGCAGAAGGCAACCTAAAGATAACTCTGAAAACTGAGGCGGTGGTAATTCTTTAGTGGTGGTAAGATCATCTGTGGAGGAGATGGCACTTGGCAATTTGAACATTGGAGGCTGCAAGGATTAATCTGGTGTATTAGTTTCCAAGGGCTTCCTTAACGAAATTCCCAAGACTGGGGGGCTTAAACAACAGAAATTTATGGTCTCATAGTTTGGGAGGCTAGAAGTCCGAGATCAACATGTCAGCGGGGTTGATTCCTTTTGAGGGCTGTGAGGGGGAATATGTTCCAGGCCTCTCTTCTAGCTTCTGGTCGTTTGCTGGCAACGTTTGGCTTTCCTTAGTGGAGACTAATCATGTTCACGTGATGTTCTCCTGTGTCTGTCTGTCTTTAAATTTCTCCTCTTTTATGAGGACATCAGTTATATTGAGTTAGTTAGTGGCCCACTCTTCTCCAGTATGACCTCATGTTAACTAATAACATCTGCAATGACCCTACTTCTAAAGAAGGTCCTGGGGGTTAGGACTTCAACATATGAATTTTGGAGAGGGGGGATACAATTCAGGCTATAACATCTGGTAAGCAATTAATAGCACCTCCACAGAGGCCCAGGGGTCTCTGTCAGCTCGTCAAGGGTCATCTCTGATTGGATGCTTTTGGATAAAGATAAGGGCAAAGTAGAAATCTACTGTCAACTGGATGCTAGGATCATTTAATCCTTCCCCCCCCCCCCCACTTAATGCCCTTCTATACTTCCTCTCCACATTCGAGAGGACTGGGACTAAAAGTTGCTTTAAGATTTGAGGTCCAAGAGAAGCTTGAACTTGGCGAATCTCTCACATTTTCTGAGGGTGCTTCAGGTCTCCCCTTGGCTTGAAGATCATAATCCAATATTCTTCCTTAGCATGTTTCATATGTTTTCCAGCCTAGCTTGAAATTCTGAAGATTCATGGGTATTTTCTTTTTTTACTTTTTATAAAATTACTCTCTCCCACAGGAGGTATTCTCCCCAAGAATTTTAATATTCTTAACCTAACAGGGGCTCTCAGAGTCCTTCCTTCTACTTTATTTGAAAACAGGTGCCCCAGTTTCCCTGCTGCATCCCCTCCGCCAGCCAACACCATGGCCGGCTCCACCCCATCTTTACCATTGTGGGGCTTTCTCCTTGAATTTGGGAGAATTACTTGGCTAGCATTTTCCATCTGGAAGAAGGGGGATGGTGAGCATCCTCTTAAATATCCTAAACACCTTGGTTAGAACCATCATGTCTGAGAGGTCAGCCCTTGGTGTAGTGATGGGTTGTGGTTTGCAAGGCTCTCTCTTTCCTGAGAACATCTCCAGCAGTGCCTTGGACTTTCGATGAGTAATGTCAGAGGATGTTTATGTTGGTGTTAAACTGGCCTTCGAAGGCACCTTTCTCTTACCTGTGATAACCCGTCTTATCTTGCTCTGCTTCATCTGAGAACTTCTTCAGAAGGAGCTCCTCTTAATTGTTGATTATTTTTGTTGCAAAGCTTTTAGTAAGACAATAATAGCAGCTATGTATGCATGCTGTAGGACCAGCTGGAGGGTTGAGTTAAACCACTGGGCAGTTTGGTGGGAAAGAATCATCAGGCCAAGCTTTCATTTGGCACCTTTAGGCTAAGTGTTATATATGTTTATAACTACATAGTTCGTGATTAGATGTTTATATATGTGCATATACAAACAAATTCATGTTGCTTAGTTGTCAAGTAGAAGTTATTGAAGTAAAATCTGGATGTCTCTCTATACAGATTAGTGACAAAATATATATTATAAGCCCACTGTATGCATCACTGGTGCGGGGTTGCTGGGAGGCAAAAATCCAGATATCTATTCTCAACGAGCTTGATATCTTAGTGGGGAGATATGATTATTCACTCATTCAGGAAAAAAATTTTAAACATCTAATGTGTAGGTCCAATTTGAGAACTGATCTATGTTGTAAGATATCATCTCTATGTGAAAGATCATAGCTTACTGGAGGGTGTAGAGAGGTTGACGGAAGGTGACAAAAGTCTGGTGGAGACTTTAATAGAGGAACACAGAGGGCATTGGCAAGAGTTGGTGTTAGAGGTGTTTAACTCAGACTGAGAGGGTCAGGCAGGCTTCCTGGACGTGGAACATAACCTAAGACCAATGTTCCATCAGTGTTCCACACTCAGTGGGTGGTGCAGGTATAAGTGGCATTCAAAGCTGGGGAGGTCACATCATGCTGGGGTGACAAGGGGTGACTTCTTGGAGTGGGGTTTGAGATAAACTGTGTAGGTTAAGGTCAAGAACTGTACATACCTGGCCACTCTGCAATTGTGCATTGTGGAAAGTCTGTGTGGGGAGTTGGGTGATGAGACAAGCCTGGGATGCTGTACAGGTTGGAGCTAGAAGAGATGGATTTGACATTGAATCTGAGCCCAGCTAGCAGTGCTAGCCATGAGCTATCACCGGTGTCATCAGTATTTGTGTAGGTTCAAGGGTTGGTAGGGAAGGGTAGGCCTCACAACAGATGGGTTTGGGAATAGAACAGGGTGGTTACCTGGAGTAATGGATGGATATTGGAAGAAGGGGGCTATTTATTGTGGTCTATGAGTTAGGAATGCTTTTGTCTGCAAGTGACAAAACCTAACTAAGAATGACTTTAACAAGAAAAGGACTGATTTTTTTCCTGTATAAGTCAGAATCTGGAGTTAGCCACTGGGGCATTGATTTAGTGGTTCAAGAATGTCAGACATGGCATCTCTCCCATTCTCTCAGCCTTCCCTTCAAGTTTGTTGCCTCATGCTTGAAATACAACATTCACAATTCTAGACATCAGATATGCACTTTGGGCAGGAAAAAGGGGTAAAGTTATATCTGTTCCTTTAATAAGGAAAGTAATATTTTCTCCAGAAGCACCCCAGGAGATTTCCCCTTATGTCTTCATGGCTAGACCTCTAGCACATGGCCACTCCTAAAATCAGGAGAGGTTGAGAAAGAGTTTAGGATTTTTAGCCTGTCAGAAAGGGGAGAAGGAGATTGTAAATGAGTGTTGGGAGGACCAAGCAAGAACTAGGATATGTGTGTTGGGGGGCTGGGGACGCATGGGGAGTTGCTAGGGCTACTTGTGGCCTGAGCTGGGGTACAGGGACCAGGTGCAGTACCAGTAGCGGCCTCAAGGGGGAACCAAAGGGAAGGACACGCTGCTGGGCCCCCACACAATGCTCATTTCATGACTCTGGGTCTCTCCTCTCCACCATCATTGCTTCTTTACCTCTGCCCCGAATCCAGATCCTTGCCCTTTCTCTCAGATGTTGGCTTTTACTTCGATGCTGTCATTGGCCTCTTTCTTGTCTCACTCTGCACACACCTGGAGAGAAGTCAGGAAACCGACATTAGCAGGGCCTGAGACTCCTGCCAGGCCTAGAAGCTGTGCCAACCATGAGCTCCCTCTGGGTAAGGTTTGGATTTGCCAAGCCCTGGAATCCCAGCCAGCCAGAGAGGAGGAAAATAACAGGGGCTTGAATGCCCAATGATCAGTGCCAGGCCAGTCAGTGGGAAGCCAGACTGTCATCACCTGGGATAAGAAATCTGTTCTCTGAAGACAAGTTTGATTCTGGACTTAGGCATTTTCTTCATGGTTTCTGCCTTTCCCGTGAGTTTCTTGGCATACTTTTCTAGAAACCCCATCCTTATCATCTCAGAATGAAAAGAAAAAAGGAATTGCCCACATCACATCAAGGAGACCCCCTTCCTTAACTCCCCGGCCAGGAATGAGAGAAGCCAACTTGTCCTAGCCTGAGACTCGGGTAAGAATAGGGTGGTTAGTGAGGTTAATACCTTGGAGGATATAGCCAAGGACAAAGGTGGTTTCTACTGTCCTCTCATAAGGGCATTCCTTTAGGAGGGACTCTCAACCAGGGTCATTGGTGAGATGAGGGAATCAGAATTTCTGGTGAAGCTGGCATGTGATGGTTTAAAACCAAGCAACACTTTGCCCCCTGGAGTGGTTTTTAATCACATTGTTTATTTTGCATTTCAGAGAATATTAAAGGTGGGCATGGATGTTTGTGAAAAGGTAGCATGGCCTGTAAAGGCCAAGAAACACTGCTAGGGACAGTGACACAGAGCAGGGCATCACGTGGAGACAAGTAAGACAAACCTGATCGTCGATGCAAAGTTGCCTCAGACGAAAACTTCTCTGAAGTATCGGTGAGAGGATTTGGCTGCTTTAATGTGTGACCTACTGGGGGAGCTAGGCTTTGGAAGTCTGGTGAAGCCTATGAAGTCCATCTCAAAAACTGATTTTACATGCGTAAAATAAAATACGTAGGACAACAACAAAAAATCAACTATATTGAAATACGGATATCAAAATTTAAAAAAAATACCCAGGTCTGTGACAGATACATGTGCTTCTTTATTCACATGTTAAATGGCAAGATCAAGCAACAGTTCTAACAACTGCTGTAGTTTTGAAACGGTGATGAGTGTTAACAGTATTTTGAGATGTCTGCAACAACTAAGACGTGAAATGTGAAAACAACTGTGAACTTTATTGGGGACGAAGTCACAGGCACTGTTAGGACTTCTGAGGTTTCCTGCCTATGTTGGATGGAAGGAAGTGCCAAATTTTGGTTAGGGGTTGAAACCCAAAAGGTAAAAATTTCCCATCCAAGTCATGGGCCTCCTGAATTCTACCCATAGACCTCATGGGGGTGCACAGGTTTAGAACTCCCGGCTACAGAGAGGAGGAAAGAGGCGATGACACAGTGGCAGGTAATGCTACAATTAAGGAGGCCGTGCAGAAAACCACACCGAAGCCACGGGGGCGCTATCCATCCTTCCGTGAATGGCCTGGAGTAGAAGCTGGACTCCATTTTCTGGGTCTGTTTGGACTCGCAGATCATGCCAAGTCCAGGAAATGGCGCTGCTCATTTTTATTGGCAGTGTACTTGGTTATCTTGCGGGAGATTAATGGACTTAACCTCTGCTCCAAGCCTGGGAGGGCTTCTGGTGAAGGTTTGCTCTCAGCCTTCCTGCCTTGACTGGATCTGAAGCGTCACACAGTGTCAGCCCGTGTAATGTTTATTTGCCTCCTCCCTGAATGTGCTAAATACAAATGAAAAGCCAACATCAAACACAAAGGAAAGGTGCAAGAAAAAGATTTGGCTTTGGGTCGTCCCTCTTTCTGAATATGGCACTAGGAATCTAATTGCTAATACCCATCGAGTCCTCAGTCAGAAGGTCACCTCAAGACTCATGTTAATCATTATTCTCATTTTGCAAACTGAGAATGAGGACTGGCGATGAGTTCAAGGCTGAGGAGCATGACAAACAGAGTGTGATGAATAGTATTTCCAACCAAAGAATCACAATCCTTCTGGCCATGGTTGCAGTTAGTTACACTTTTAAAAGCATGTCCACCAGTAAGCAAGTAATTATTGAATGTGTGGCACATGACCAGCAAGGTGGGGATGGGGGCCTCTTCAGCTGTGATGGTCAGGCATGGCCTCTCTGAGGAGGTGACATTGTCGTTGAGAGCCCAGTGAGGAAAAGCAGCAGCCATACAAAGATCAGGGTAAAAGTGCTCCAAACACAAGGAATGGCCTGTAGCAGTGCCCCAAGAGAGCAGCCCATGCTGGCGGACAGGGACAGGTGGAAGGCCACTGTGAGTGAGAGGGAGCATTGCGGGAGTTGCAGCCAGAGGGGTAGGCAGGCCCAGAGCTGGGAGGGCTCCGGAGGTCACCGTGAGGAGTAGGGATTGTGTCCAGCTTGAAATGGGAAGCCTCTGGAGGGTTTTTAAGCAGAGCCGCCTGCTTGATCAGCACGCTCTGACTTCTGTTTCTCACCGTAGCTCTGGCCGCTGGGTGAGGACAGACTGTCAAAGTCAAGAGTGCGAATGAGGCAGACCACAGTCTCCTGATGGGGAGTTGGGGCCCCTTGGACTAGTGTTGTAGCTGTGCAGACAGTGAGAAGTGCCCAGATTCTGGAGATATTTTTAGAGGAATAGACAATAGGACTTAACGTCAAATTAGATTTGACGTATGAGAGGAAGAGTGGTATCAGGGATGACTCCTCAGAAACGTGGGGAGAAGTTTCTGAGCAAGGGAAGGCTACCAAGAGGTCTGCCATAACTGGCAGCAGTGTCCATGGGAAAAATGGTGAGTTCTGTAGGGTTCGTCTTGTGTCTTCTGGGACTTCCCCTCCATGACCCTTTTCAATACCACTACCTTCTAGGTCTCCATTTTCTTTTTTGGCTTCTCAAGGGTTGTAAGCATATACCTCTTTCTTAGGAAGCAGTACAAGGCTCAAGGGTCATAGAGAGAAAGTAGGGTCTGGAACACAAAAGGACTAGAGCTTGAATCCTGGCCCCCTCATTGACCTGTTGTGTCACCTGGGCAACTTGCTTCTGAGTGTCAGTTGTTTGTCATCTATGAAATGGGATGAAAAGACTTAACCTCTTAGAGTTCTTTGAAGACTGAATAACACAATGAATGAAAAGCGCCCAGCCCAGAGCAGGCTCTGAGCTAACTTGTCCCGACTTCAATTTCAATTTACCTCTCTCATATTCTATTTGGGTCCTGGCTTGGTGACAGCCTGGCTAGAAGTTCACTAATAAACTAAATCATGTGGAGATATTGCCCTGGTTCTCCAAGCTGGCCCCACATAAAAGCAACTGACAAGTTCTAAAAAATACTCAAACCCATACCCCACCTCCTTAGGGTTTCTGATTTGGTTGGCTGGGGGTGTCAAAGGATCATTATTTTTAAAAGCTCCCTAGGTATTTCTAGCAAGCAGTTATATTTGAGAACCCCTGTTAAATTGATGGACAGTTATAATTTAATTAATGGTCATCAAGTAGCCACTAGTGTTTCTAGAAAAATGGTAGGGGTTGTAAAGATGTACCTCAAGCTGGAGTTTTCACTTGAGGAAACAAGGGCTTTTCTATTAAGAGTCCCTCGATAGCTAATATTTGTTGCATACTTCTGTGTCAATGTGTCAGACAGTGTTCAAAATTCTCTCTCTCTCTTTCTCTCTTGCTCTCCCCCTCCCCGGTATTCTTCTCTCTCTGTATTGGTGTGTATCATCCCCTAAAATTTGGGAAATCCATGGAACTGTGATTCAGACTCATCTGCCTGCTTCAGTCCTGTGGCTGGCCTTGGTGAGGACTTCTTCCTAGGTCCTGCATCCCTCTACATGGAAGTCCCAGGCTGAAGATCTGTTCAAGTGGCTTCCTATAGCACTTAGCTTGAAGAGCACAAACTTGAACAAGGGCCCTCTCTCTCTTTCCATCTCTGTTTCTGTCTCACTCTCACCTTAGCTACGTTGGCCTTTTTTTCTATTCCCTGAAAGATCCCACCTTCTCTGTCCCCTCAGGGCCTTCACACATGTTCCTTCCTCCAACCGGCCCCCTTCACAATCCCTTTGCCCTGAAATTCTGACTCCTGATATTGTTTTGATATTCCTTTTGTAGGTATCTATCTACCTATTCACCTGCTTGTTGAATATCTGTCTTCCACACTCTACCGTAAGTTCACAAAGGCAGGGATAGGTCTGTTTTATTCTCCATTGAGTCCTCAGTGCCCAGCCCAGTACTACAATATTTGTTGAGTAAGTGCAGTGGTGAACACTTCTTCCCTCAGTGTTAGACTCAATCAGGAGCGCACTGTGGGTAGAGACATTCCAGTGCCAGCTTCCCAAAGGACTCCGAGACTGTCGTCTTCCAAACTGGGCCCTTGGTGCCTGATCCAGTCAGTTGGTGACTCTCAGCCCCCCTCGTGGCCTCAGTGCACTTTTCTGTTATCTGGCCTTGGCTGAGGCCACCAAGTGGTTTTAATAATGTTGTACCCCACACAGAAAGGGTTGGACTGTTGGACTGCTCTTTCTAAGAGACTCTATATAGCTTCCGGGTAAATTCCTGGCTCTGAATTGATACAAGGACTGAAGGGCTGGGACAATATGCCCAGGCAGTATTACCAATGTCTGTGCTGGGGGCTTGACTCCACTCCACTGGCCCAAGCCCCCATTTAGTTGAGGTGTTTCATAGTGGCCTATGGGTCAGAAGCATGATTATATTAGTAGTTAGACATAGTATGATTTTGGTACCTGGCTACACTTCCTGTGGAGGAATGAGTGGCTTATTTAGAGAACAAAGCTCCGAGGTCATTTTTATCCCCCATTCCTAAATATGAAGCCTTTCATCTTTTGTGTTTGTAGGGCAGAAAGGCCATGCATCTCACTGAAAGCATTTGCCGAGTGGTTTTAGTATGGGGTCCCTCATAAGGAGACCTTGAGTTGAGCTATGGATGCAAGTAGTCTCTTTGGGAGTGGTCCCAGGAAGCACCGGCAGGGGAGGGGCAGAGTGAGACCGGGGAGAGAAGGGAGCCTGTAGAGACACAAGTTAATGATGGCGTTACTGTTGTAGGTGGCTGCCCTCAGTCCTGCTGTGGGCCTCTGGGAGACCGTGTGCAGCCTGGCTCAGAGTTGTTCTACCTGAGGAGAGAGGAAGCGGGGCTGTGTATCCACCCACTCCCATCCTTCATTGGTTGGCAGCCACTGGGGGAGGTGTTAGCTCCGGGCACTTCCGGCCTGCCCCACGTGTGGACAGAGCATGCTCCTGTGGCTAAAACAGGCTTTTAGGTAAGCGGCCCCAGGGGCTTGTCGGGAAAGCTATGGGCGTGTAGGAGAATAATGAACGGCAAGAGGACGGGGACGGAGTACCAGCAGCTTCTGCTGTGTCTGTGATACTGAGCAAATCTGCATGTGCGCCACATTGCTGGGCGGGGGGGTGCGAAAAAGTTAACCATTTTGCCGGAGGCTTATGAGTTCAGATAGATGATGACTCCGACAGATATGCAGGACATATAACATATAGTAAATGTTCAGGACATACACACATCTTGAGCAAGTACAAACCCGTAGACAAACGGAGAAGGAACGTACCCTGAATACAAACTGGTATGTTACACCGGTTGACCCTAGCTCCGTTCTCATTCTGCACATAAACTTGCAGGGTTCCGGGGTGCGGGGCAGATTTAAGGAATCTCAAAAACATTACAAAACAGTTGTCAGAAAAATATGCATCCTTACATTTATATACTTTCGATACAACTTTCCACCAATTGTTAGGGAAAATATGAATGCATTTAAACTGGTAAACTTATCAAAAATATTTTTTCTGCCTGCTTCGTACAAGTCAAAGAGCTGTTACACCTAATGTTGTCCTACAGATTAGGGTTTATAGTACTAGCTCTACTCGAAAGACATATAATGAAGAAGAGTTGAGAAGAAGAGTGGTAAATAATGGAGGAAATGTTGATGTGCAGAGCTCTGGGTGTGTGCATGTTGGAGGCAGGTCGTGGTAAAGACAAGAACTGAAGATGAGCCAGCAGCTAGCCTAAGCAACTGGTAAATAAGATAGAACCACTATGAAACATTTGTCTTCTATTCTCTTTCCTTTATATGTTTTCCCCCCACGAAAAGGTAAGCCAAAGCAGGGGCTGTTAATTCAAAAAATTATTTATCACGGTAAGGCCTTATCCCGTCACACAAATGTCAACTGGAAGCGTACGAAAAAAAATTTACTTTGGCTGGCTTGTATTGTGCTTTGGGTTCGACTGAAAACCATTAGCCTTTATTCCCAACTCCCCCCACTGCTCTAAATCACTGAGCCAAAGACTGGCTTCATTTTGTTGAGGTCATATTAGCTCTGGGCATGAGGGGCTCAGTGACGCTTGGAAAGGGAAGCTAAATGCTGCAGTCAACATCTGCCTGAGCTTAGTTTTAAAGTGCTCGCCTCGATTCACTGCATTAATAATTTTTAGATGGGATCTTTTTTAAAACCAAAGTTATTTATTTAGGGAATCATCTTCCTACATTTCTTGAAATATTTGTTGGTTAATATTCAAAGTACAACATGACCAAAACACTAGAGAAATAAAGATACGCTACAGATACAACCACATAATTATGGCATTCATGTGTAAAAACCAATACTAAAGAGTCTTCAGTTTTCTAAATGATTCTTTCAGCTTGAATTCATTTCTGGGCTCTGTTCTACGCCAGTGTGGAAGGTGTTCAGTCCGTTTTTTGAAAGTGCATTTACGGATGGGGTTGTCAACTATCAGGGCTGGGAACCTTTTCCTAAGCCCTGTGCTAAGGTTCTGTTTCGTGTTCTTCTCTGTGGGGTCGACTGTGTCCTCGTGGCCGAGTATAGGCTTGATTACATGTGTGGTCTCTGGTTTCTGGGAGGGTTAGTACCTCCTATGCCCCTGCCATGACTGGCAGGTGCAGACAGCCTTTGAGAGGACTAGTGAGGGACGAATGGTCGTACATGGTCTAACGTCATTACAAATCTCCACTGTCGACACGTGTGCACTGGGTGGATCGACCGAGGGGCTTGTTGGGTAAAGGGACTCCTTGGAGACTCCCCTATATCTCTTCCATGTCCACAGTAAGATGGCCTGGAAACTACATTACAGTTGAAGGAGGAAGAAAGGCAGAGAGAATCATGGGGGGGATGGTGATGCTATCCGAATCACCTCTACAACTTCTAAAAATAACGGATTGATCTTTCCCAAATCCCTCATCTGCAATGGACAAATCCACCTTCTGCCTTCATTGACCGTCGCAGCCTTGGTGAGCATATCAGCGAGGGTCTACTTAGGAAAAGAGAAACCGCACTAGGAATGTAAGTGGAAGGGAGGCGTTACAGGAACTTGTCACACAGGTGGCACGAGGCCCGAGAGCAAAAGGGGGAAGTCTCGGGAAGCCCGAGAAGAGTAGTAGCAGGAAGCAGTTCTCACCCCGGGCTGGGAGGACAAGAGCGGGAAGGAGTGTGCGGGGATTGGTGCTTGGACCTCTGTGGTGCAGGTGCCCCGCTGCAGGGCCCGGGGGCCAATAAGGAGGCGGTGCAGTGGGTCCTGTGAAGGCCTAGGTGACACGGCCCCATGAGTGAGAGAGCGCCGACGGCTGGTCCTCTGGCTGGTCCTCTGGCACCTCTGAGGGTGCAAGGGGAGGCTGCTGACAGAATGATGCTGACAGCAACTGGGAAAGAAGGGCGAAGTCCCTCTCCCCCTTTCCCACATTCCGCTTTCCTCTGGGAGACCCTCCATGTCCAGTGTCCCACCGGCGGAACTGGACGGGAGGCCGGCCAGCACGGGCACTGGGGCATCGTGGCTTGCAGAGTCCCCGCTCCAGGCTCACGGCAAGGTGGGGAGGTAGGTCGGTAGTAGGTAAAGGCCAGTCACGGTGATCGTCTGTCACCAACAGGAGCGGGCCTTTGTCCTTTCCTCTGCTCCGTGCTTTGCCTTCCATCCTTCTATCCTCTCTGTGACGAACTCCCCAGCCTGGCCGGGCCCTTGCTTGGCCTCCCGGAAGGATGTTGCACAAAATGAAGTTAAGGAGGCTTTGGCCCCCACTGCACAGCCTCAGTATTTTCTCTGCTCTGGCCTGTCTACAGGACCTGCTGCAGCCACACATGTTAGATTGAATGGAACAATAGACTTTTGATTTGACTTGAAAATATATCATTAATTTGAACAAGATCCAAGGATATTGAGGCCTGAGAGAGACAAGGAATTAAAAATGAACACATCAGAAGAGTTCAACCGAAGCAGTGGATGAATGCGTCTCCCTCATAATCCCTTAGAAAATACTTGGCTGTTTACAAGTCAAAACACTCTTATTCTGATGAATTTGAGGGATTTAATAAGATCTTAAAATCATCCTTGTTCACTTTTAAATGAACCAGCAAGCTGTAAGGTTCCCTTTGATCAGTGTATGCAAATTGATCTTCGAGGCTGATGCAGGTGACAATGGAATTTTCCAACCGCACAGCAATATATGCTTAATTATACATGGTATTGTTAGAGACGCCCATTTTTCATGGAGTTATGAAGGTTTCATAACTTTGGCAAAGTCATTTAATAAAAAGCAGTACTGAGATGGTAGCACTGATATTCTAAGTAACATCTCTAACCACCAGTGATTGAGTTTTATAGGGGTTTGAAGTCTGTGGTAAATAACTCCGTTTATGTCTAAGGGTATGTGCTTTATTAAAAACATTTCCTATTTTTCAGTAACAGTTTTTGATAAGATCAGCTGACTCAGTGGCTGATGTCCCCCTGTACCTTGCAGCAATTAGCATGCTTTACTTTAGGAAGTACTTGGGGAAGGAATGAAAGACATCGAGAGAAAGTTTATAGGGAGAAGGAGAAATATTTGGGTTGGTTATTTGTTTAAATGGTTGTTTGTGAAGTGCTGGAGCTGATAAACACACACTTTTCTGTGTCCGCAGCTCACAGACTTTGATTTCATATCAAGCAGTTAGAATCAACAGCTAGATGAGATCAATCCATGCTTTACTTTCATTTGTTAGGTTTATGCCCTGAGTTCCCTCAATCTATGGGATTTCTGAAATTTCTCCTCCTCTTTTCTTATTCCCTGTCCTGGGTACATATGTTTCTTCAGTCTTCTCTTGACTCCCCAAAGATTGTCACTTATCCGCTGAGCTGGCAAGCATCATGCTTTTTTTTTTTTTTTTTCCTTTTGATTATATTTTCTGAGAAAGATAGAAACAGTGGTGGCATATGGTTTTGGGTCAGGTTATTTCTCCGTCGGCTTTAAATTGTCTCAGTACCACAGATTTCCTTGTAGATAAATTAGGCACTTCTGAAAACAGGATGAGGTCTTTGAGACCTACAGCTATGCTTAATTATAATACCTTATATTTGCATAATGTTCTAAAGTGCATTGTCTCCTAAAAAGACTCTTACCTCATTATATTTTAATTGTATTGTTCACAGGTCTGTCACTCTTAATAGAAAGTGAGCTCCTGGATGGCCAGAAATATATATATTTCTCATCTGGCAGGCCCAGTGCCGGGCATATAATTAGTGCTTTAATAACCATTTGTTGAATATGCGATAAATCTTGCACTAGTTTTACTCACAACGTTATCAGGAGAATTAGAGGAATCTTTAGATGGAAAAACCCTGATCGCTGAGCCTGGTACAAAGAGGGCTCTCAGGAAATGTCTTTGAATTAAGTAACAACTTTGTGATGCAAACAGGACACTTAAAGGGTGGAGCCCTGGAACGCGGATCTTCAGCTTCTTAAAGGCAGGCTTTTTCCCTCCTACCCAAGGATTCTCCACACGGACCCATTGCCAAAAGAGCCAAGAAGGGCTATTGGACTGGTTCTCTAAATAAATTCAGTTATTCACTTGAATGTATCTGTCAGAGGAGACCATCTTAATAATGCATGGCAAGACACGGGGAGCAGTGGTGAAAGGAGTTCAAAATAATAAATAATCCCTCAAAGCACTTATTCCTCCCAGAAATGCAAAATGCCACAAGGGGTAGCAGACTTATCTTCATTATTAAATTTTGGTTACAGTTGTAACAGGCTGCAGTGGAGTTCATGGGGGTGGGAGTTTAATCTTCAGGTTTTGAGTGTAAGCTCCAGGAGGCCAGCTTCTGTGAAATCAGCACAGTATCCTCAGTGCCTGGCACAGTGCCTGGAATATGGTAGGTGCTGTTGTAGACTGCGTTAATGGGCCCAATCTCCATTCCTCCTGTATCCACATCCTTTGCCATCTGACTTTGCAGTCTGTCCCATTAAAGAGGCAGAATCTATTTTTCTGCCCTTTGGCTTTGAGTTTGGCTATATGGCTTGCTTTGGCCAATGGAATATTAAGTGGCCAAAGGCTTGGAGGGCAGACCAAATGCTTGGAAAACACTTCAAAATGAGGCTTATCTTATACCTCTGCTATTGCCATGAGAGGTACCTGCCTAGGCTCCCTCTCCAGCCCCAGGAAGAAGATGAGAAACATGGAGCAGAGCTGTACCCCCCACAGCTAAGCCCTGGCCAAATAAGTCAGCCTGCAGCAGAGACCCGCAGAGGTGACCCTGGGACCCAGCCTGAGTCATCTGCCCTTCAACTAACACATAGATTTGGGAGAGCAGAGCCACGGTTGTTTAAAGCCATTTAATTTGACATGGTTTTTGTAGTATTTTTGTGGCAATGACTAACTGATTCAGATGCTTAATGATTACTTGCAAAAGAATGAAGGCATAAAAGGCATCGCATGGCCAACTGTTCTTAGGTGCCTATTTCTTTTTCTAGCATCACTTTTCTAAAGAAGCTATCAGGCAAGGAAACCTGGAAGAAGATACCTGGAGCCCTTAGGAGACTCAGGTTTTAACAGTGGCTCTATCAAACTTCAGTGGATTCAGTGAGACGGATCTATAAAGTGAGGATAATTGTACCAAATACATATCCTGGTAATTTCACAGGAAGCGTGTGAAGATGAAAAGCGCTGGTGGACTTTTCAAAAGCTCAATGTCCTCTGCTAACGTTATTATCAGGTTCTACTATAATGACCAATAGATCTGACCTCATCAGACAATGCGATATTTCACAAAAGCCTATTTTTTCAGGACATCTCAGTTTCTGTGTGTAAATGCCATTACATTTATTTTTACCTTTCTGTAGCATTCATCAACATAGGTTTTTTTTAAATTTTATTTTATTATGTTATGTTAGTCACCATACAATACTTCATTAGTTTTTTTTTTATTATTATTATTTTTTTATTCTTATGTTAATCCCCATACATTACATCATTAGTTTTAGATGAAGTCTTCCATGATTCATTGTTTGTGCATAACACCCAGTGCTCCATGCAGAATGTGCCCTCCTCAATACCCACCACCAGGCTAACCCATCCTCCCAACCCCTCCCCTCTAGAACCCTGTTTGTTTTTCAGAGTCCATCCTCTCTCATGGTTCGTCTACCCCTCCGATTTCCCCTGCTTCATTCTTCCCCTCCCGCTACCTTCTTCTTCTTCTTTTTTTTTTTTCTTAACATATATTGCATTATTTGTTTCAGAGGTACAGATCTGAGATTCAACAGTCTTGCACAATTCACAGTGCTTACCAGAGCACATACCCTCCCCAGTGTCTATCACCCAGTCAGCCCATCCCTCCCACCCCACCCCCCACTCTAGCAACCCTCAGTTTGTTTCCTGCGATTAAGAATTCCTCATATCAGTGAGGTCATATGATACATGTCTTTCTCTTTTTGACTTATTTCACTCAACATAATACCCTCCAGTTCCATCCACGTCGTTGCAAATGGCAAGATCTCATTCCTTTTGATGGCTGCATAATATTCCATTGTATATATATACCACATCTTCTTTATCCATTCATCTGTTGATGGACATCTTGGCTCTTTCCACAGTTTGGCTATTGTAGACATTGCTGCTATAAACATCGGGGTGCACGTACCCCTTCGGATCCCTACTTTTGTATCTTTGGGGTAAATACCCAGTAGTGCAATTGCTGGATCATATGGTAGCTCCATTTTCAACTTTTTGAGGAACCTCCATACAGTTTTCCAGAGTGGCTGCACCAGCTTGCATTCCCACCAACAGTGTAGGAGGGTTCCCCTTTCTCCGCATCCCCGCCAACATCTGTCATTTCCTGACTTGTTAATTTTAGCCATTCTGACTGGTGTGAGGTGGTATCTCATTGAGGTTTTGATTTGGATTTCCCTGATGCCGAGCGATATTGAGCACTTTTTCATGTGTCTGTTGGCCATTTGGATGTCTTCTTTGGAAAAATGTCTGTTCATGTCTTCTGCCCATTTCTTGACTGGATTTTTTGTTCTTTGGGTGTTGAGTATGATGAGTTCTTTATAGATTTTGGATACTAGCCCTTTATCTGATATGTCATTTGCAAATATCTTCTCCCATGCTGTCGGTTGTCTTTTGGTTTTGTTGACTGTTTCCTTTGCTTTGCAAAAGCTTTTTATCTTGATGAAGTCCCAATAGTTCATTTTTGCCCTTGCCTCCCTTGCCTTTGGCGATGTTTCTAGGAAGAAGTTGCTTCGGCTGAGGTCAAAGAGGTTGCTGCCTGTGTTCTCCTTTAGGATTTTGATGGACTCCTGTCTCACATTGAGGTCTTTCAACCATTTGGAGTCTATTTTTGTGTGTGGTGTAAGGAAATGGTCCAGTTTCATTCTTCTGCATGTGGCTATCCAATTTTCCCAACACCATTTGTTGAAGAGACTGTCTTTGTTCCATTGGACATTCTTTCCTGCTTTGTCAAAGATGAGTTGACCATAGAGTTGAGGGTCCATTTCTGGGCTCTCTATTCTGTTCCATTGATCTATGTGTCTGTTTTTGTGCCAGTACCATGCTGTCTTGATGATGACAGCTTTGTAATAGAGCTGGAAGTCCGGAATTGTGATGCCGCCGGCTTTGCTTTTCTTTTTCAACATTCCTCTGGCTATGCGGGGTCTTTTCTGGTTCCATACAAATTTTAGGATTATTTGTTCCATTTCTTTGAAAAAAGTGGATGGTATTTTGATGGGGATTGCATTGAATGTGTAGATTGCTCTAGGTAGCATTGACATCTTCACAATATTTGTTCTTCCAATCCATGAGCATGGAACGTTTTTCCATTTCTTTGTGTCTTCCTCAATTTCTTTCATGAGTACTTTATGGTTTTATGAGTACAGATCCTTTGCCTCTTTGGTTAGATTTATTCCTAGGTATCTTATGGTTTTGGGTGCAATTGTAAATGGGATCGACTCCTTAATTTCTCTTTCTTCTGTCTTGTTGTTGGTGTATAGGAATGCCACTGACTTCTGTGCATTGATTTTATATCCTGCCACTTTACTGAATTCCTGTATGAGTTCTAGCAATTTTGGGGTGGAGTCTTTGGGGTTTTCCACATAAAGTATCATATCATCTGCAAAGAGTGAGAGTTTGACTTCTTCCTTGCCAATTTGGATGCCTTTGATTTCTTTTTGTTGTCTGATTGCTGTGGCTAGGACTTCCAATACTATGTTGAATAGCCGTGGTGATAGTGGACATCCCTGCCGCGTTCCTGACCTTAGGGGGAAAGCTCTCAGTTTTTCCCATTGAGAATGATATTCGCTGTAGGTTTTTCATAGATGGCTTTTTATGATATTGAGGTATGTACCCTCTATCCCTATACTCTGAAGAGTTTTGATCAAGAAAGGATGCTGTACTTTGTCAAATGCTTTTTCTGCATCTATTGAGAGGATCATATGATTCTTGTTCTTTCTTTTGTTAATGTATTGTATCACATTGATTGATTTGCGGATGTTGAACCAACCTTGCAGCCCAGGGATAAATCCCACTTGGTCATGGTGAATAATCCTTTTAATGTACTGTTGGATCCTATTGGCTAGTATTTTGGTGAGAATTTTTGCATCCATGTTCATCAGGGATATTGGTCTGTAATTCTCCTTTTTGATGGGGTCTTTGTCTGGTTTTGGGATCAAGGTAATGCTGGCCTCATAAAACGAGTTTGGAAGTTTTCCTTCCATTTCTATTTTTTGGAACAGTTTCAGAAGAATAGGTATTAATTCTTCTTGAAATGTTTGGTAGAATTCCCCTGGGAAGCCATCTGGCCCTGGGCTTTTGTTTTTTGGGAGATTTTGGATGACTGCTTCAATTTCCTTAGTGGTTCTAGGTCTGTTCAGGTTTTCTATTTCATCCTGGTTCAGTTTTGGTAGTTGGTACATCTCTAGGAATGCATCCATTTCTTCCAGGTTATTTAATTTGCTGGCATAGAGTTGCTCATAATATGTTCTTATAATTGTTTGTATTTCTTTGGTGTTGGTTGTGATCTCTCCTCTTTCATTCATGATTTTGTTGATTTGGGTCATTTCTCTTCTCTTTTTGATAAGTCTGGCCAGGGGTTTATCAATCTTGTTAATTCTTTCAAAGAACCAGCTCCTAGTTTCATTGATCTGTTCTACTGTTCTTTTAGTTTCTATTTCATTGATTTCTGCTCTGATCTTTATTATTTCTCTTCTCCTGCTGGGTTTAGGCTTTATTTGCTGTTCTTTCTCCAGCTCCTTGAGGTGTAAGGTTAGGTTGTGTACTTGAGACCTTTCTTGCTTCTTGAGAAAGGCTTGTATTGCTATATAGTTTCCTCTTAGGACTGCCTTTGCTGCATCCCAAAGATTTTGAATAGTTGTGTTTTCATTTTCATTGGTTTCCATGTATTTTTTTAATTCTTCTTTAATTTCCTGGTTGACCCATTCGTTCTTCAGTAGGATGCTCTTTAGCCTCCATGTATTTGAGTTCTTTCTGACTTTTGTCTTGTGATTGAGCTCTACTTTCAAAGCATTGTGGTCTGAAAATAGGCAGGGAATGATTCCAATCTTTTGGTACTGGTTGAGACCTGATTTATGACCTAGGATGTGATCTATTCTGGAGAATGTTCCATGGGCACTAGAGAAGAATGTGTATTCTGTTGCTTTGGGGTGGAATGTTCTGAATATGTCTGTAAAGTCCATTTGGTCCAGTGTGTCATTTAAAGTCTTTATTTCCTTGTTGATCTTTTGCTTAGACGATCTGTCCATTTCAGTGAGGGGGGTGTTAAAGTCCCCCACTATTATTGTATTGTTGTCGATGTGTTTCTTTGCTTTTGTAATTAATTGGCTTATATAATTGGCTGCTCCCATGTTAGGGGCATAGATATTTACAATTGTTAGATCTTCTTGTTGGATAGATCCTTTAAGTAGGATATAGTGTCCTTCCTCATCTCTTATTACAGTCTTTGGTTTAAAATCTAATTTGTCTGATATAAGGATTGCCACCCCAGCTTTCTTTTGGTGTCCATTAGCATGGTAAATGGTTTTCCACCCCCTCACTTTCAATCTGGGGATGTCTTTGGTTCTAAAATGAGTCTCTTGCAGAAAGCATATCGATGGGTCTTGTTTTTTAATCCAGTCTGATAGCCTGTGTCTTTTGATTGGGGCATTGAGCCCATTTACATTCAGGGTAACTATTGAAAGATAGGAATTTAGTGCCATTGTATTGCCTGTAAGGTGACTGTTACCGTATATTGTCTGTGTTCCTTTCTGGTCTATGTTGCTTTTAGGCTCTCTCTTTGCTTAGAGGACCCCTTTCAAGATTTCCTGTAGGGCTGGTTTTGTGTTTGCAAATTCCTTCAGTTTTTGTTTGTCCTGGAAGCTTTTTATCTCTCCTTCAATTTTCAATGACAGCCTAGCTGGATAGAGTATTCTTGGCTGCATATTTTTCTCATTTAGTGCTCTGAATATATCCTGCCAGTCCTTTCTGGCCTGCCAGGTCTCTGTGGATAGGTCTGTTGCCAATCTAATGTTTCTACCCTTGTAGGTTACAGATCTCTTCTCCCGAGCTGCTTTGAGGATTTTCTCTTTGTCTATGAGACTCGTAAGTTTTACTATTAGATGTCGGGGTGTTGACCTATTTTTATTGATTTTGAGAGGGGTTCTCTGTGCTTCCTGGATTTTCATGCCTGTTTCCTTCCCCAAATTAGGGAAGTTCTCTGCTCTAATTTGCTCCATTATACCTTCTGCCCCTCTCTCTCTTTCTTCTTCTTCTGGGATCCCAATTATTCTAATGTTGTTTCGTCTTATGGTATCGCTTATCTCTCGAATTCTGCCCTCGTGATGCAGTAGTTGTTTATCTCTCTTTTTCTCAGCTTCTTTATTTTCCATCATTTCATCTTCTATATTACTGATTCTGTCTTCTGCCTCATTTATTCGAGCAGTGAGCGCCCCCATTTTTGATTGCACCTCATTAATAGCCTTTTTGATTTCTATTTGGTTGGATTTTAGTTCTTTTACTTCTCCAGAAAGGGTTTCTCTAATAACTTCCATATTTTTTTCAAGCCCAGCTAGTATCTTTAAAGTGATGATTCTGAACTCTAGATCTGACATCGTACTAATGTCCGTATTGAGTAGGTCCCTGGCAGTTGGTACTACCTCTTGTTCTTTTTGTTGAGGTGATTTTTTCCGTCTTGTCATTTTGTGCAGAGGAGAATAGATTAATGAGAGAACAAAATGCTAGCAGAGTAACAACGTCCCCAGAAAATATACTCTAAACAAATCAGAAAAAACCTGAAGCCGTGGGAAAAGAAAGGGAAAGAGAGAAAAAAGGAAAAGAAAAAAAAAGAAAAAGATAAAGATAAAAACAAAAACAAACAAAACAAAACAACAACAACAGAAAAACCAGAATGTGATCAAATATGATCAGGCTGGTATATAGATCAGTGCCACACACTAGATTTTGGGTGTATTTTGGTCTTTTAGAAGAAAGTGCCTCCCAAAATTTTAAAGAAAGAAAAACTTATATATGTACAAAAATAAGGGTTGATCTGATGAAGGGATGGAATATGACCGTAAAGATGGAAATTATAAAAAATTTTATAAAAGGAATTGATAAGAAGTTGTTTGAAAAAAGAAAGAAGAGGATTTAAAAAAAGAAAAAAAAAAGGGAGAGGATGTGATCAGGCAGGGGAATAGAAAATACCATATACTAGAGATTTAGGGTATATTTTGATCTGTTAGAAGAAACTATCTCAAAATTTTAAAGAGAGAACAACTTATATATATAAGCCAAAAATACGGGTAACTACTATTAAGGGATAGAATATGACTCTAAAAATGAAAAATAAAAAAATTTTTTTTAAAAAAAAGGGATTGATAAGATGTTGGTTGAAAAAGGGAAAGAGAAAAATTCAAAAAGAAAAAAAAAGAAAAAAGACAGTTAAAAAAAATTAACTTTGAAAGACTACAGAATCATGGTAAAAAAGCCATGAATTCTATGTGCAGTATTCCCCTAGCGCTGGAGTTCTGCCGTTCTCATTGATCGGTAAACTTGGTCTTGGCTGGCTGTTCTCGCTGATCTTCTGGGGAGGGGCCTGTTGCCGTGGTTTCCAAATGTCTTTGCCAGAGGCAGAATTGCCCCGCCCTTGCCCCCTCCCGGCTAAGTAATCTGCTCGGGTTGCTCTCCGGAGCTTTTGTTCCCTGCGAGCTTTCCGTACAGCTTTGGAGACGGAGAGTGAAAATGGCGGCCTCCCAATCTCCGCCGCGGAGGAGCCGAGAACTCGGGGCCCCGCTTCTCAGTGAGCCCCCAGAGAAAAGCCGTCAGTCACTCCCGTCTCCCCAGTCTCCAGCCG
>NC_058419.1:107413191-107519305 GCF_002201575.2 Neomonachus schauinslandi
TCCGTTACCTGGGAGCTCTGCCGCACTCAGGCACCCCCGGTCCCTCTGTGACCCCGAGGGTCCTGAGACCACACTGTCCCGGAGGGTTCCACCCCCCGCTTAGCCACCAGAGTGACGTCCCTCAGTGGAGCAGACTTTTAAAAGTTCCGATTTTGTGCTCCGCGGCTCTATCACTTGCCAGAAGCGGCCGCCGCAGGCCCCTCCCCCGCCGTCTATCCTCCCGAATATCGCCTCGGATTCACTTCTCCGCACGTCCTACCTTCCAGAAAGTGGTTGCTTTTCTGATGAGAGAGTTGTTGCTCTTCTTTTCTTCGATCTCCTGTTGAGTTTGTAGGTGTTCAGAATGGTTTGATCCCTATCCAGCTGAATTCCTGAGACCAGACCAATACTTCATTAGTTTTTGATGTGGTGATCCACGATAAATTGTTTTCATATAACACCCAGTGCTCCATGCAGTACGTGCCCTCCTTAATACCCATCACTGGGTTAACCCATCCCCCCACCCCCTCCCCTCTAAAACCCTCAGTTTGTTTCTCAGAGTCCATGGTCTCTCATGGTTCATCTCTCCCTCCGATTTCCCCCCCTTCATTTTCCCCTTCCTTCTCCTAATGTCCTCCATGCTATTCCTTATGTTCCACAAATAAGTGAAACCATATGATAATTGACTTTCTCTGCTTGACTTATTTCACTTAGCATAATCTCCTCCAGTCCCATCCATGTTGGTGTAAAAGTTGGGTATTCATCCTTTCCGATGGCTGAGTAATATTCCATTGTATATATGGACCACATCTTCTTTATCCATTCGTCTGTTGAAGGGCATCTTGGCTCTTTCCACAGTTTGGCTATTGTGGACATTGCTGCTACGAACATTGGGCTGCATATGGCCCTTCTTTTCACTACATCTGTGTCTTTGGGGTAAATACCCAGTAGTGCAATTGCTGGGTCATAGGGTAGCTCTATTTTTAATTTTTTGAGGAACCTCCACACTGTTTTCCAAAGTGGCTGTACCAACTTGCATTCCCACCAAAAGTGTAAGAGGGTTCCCCTTTCTCCACAACCTCTCCAACATTTGTTGTTTCTTTCCCTGTCCATTTTTGCCATTCTAACTGGTGTAAGGTGGTATCTCAGTGTGGTTTTGATTTGAATTTCCCTGATGGCTAATGATGATGAACATTTTTTCATGTGTCTGTTAGCCATTTGTATGTCTTCTTTGGAGAAGTGTCTGTTCATGTCTTCTGCCCATTTTTTGACTTGATTATTTGTTTATTGGGTGTTGAGTTTGAGAAGTTCTTTATAGATCTTGGATACCAGCCCTTTATTTGTAGTGTCATTTGCAAATATCTTCTCCCATTCTGTGGGTTGCCTCTTTGTTTTGTTGACTGCTTCCTTTGCTGTGCAGAAGCTTTTTATCTTGATGAAGTCCCAAAAGTTCATTTTTGCTTTTGTTTCACTAGCTTTTGCAGATGTATCTTGAAAGAAGTTGCTGTGGCCGATGTCAAAGAGGTTATTGCCTATGTTCTCCCCTAGGATTTTGATGGATTCCTGTCTCACATTGAGGTCTTTCATCCATTTTGAGTTTATCTTTGTGTATGGTGTTAGAGAATGGTCGAGTTTCATTCTTCTGCATGTGGTTGTCCAATTTTCCCAGCACCATTTATTGAAAAGACTGTCTTTTTTCCATTGCATATTTTTTCCTGCTTTGTTGAAGTATATTTGACCATAGAGTTGAGGGTCCATATCTGGGCTCTCTATTCTGTTCCACTGGTCTATATGTCTGTTTTTGTGCCAGTACCATGCTGTCTTGGTGATCACTGCTTTGTAATATAGCTTGAAATCGGGCAACGTGATGCCCCCAGCTTTGTTTTTCTTTTTCAACATTTCCTTGGCGATTTGGGGTCTTTTCTGATTCCATACAAATTTTAGGGTTGTTTATTCCAGCACTTTGAAAAATATCATTGGAATTTTGATCAGGATGGCATTGAAGGTATAGTTTGCTCTGGGTAGCATAGCCATTTTAACAATGTTTATTCTTTGGATCCATGAGCATGGAATGTTTTTCCATCTTTTTGTGTCTTCTTCAATTTCTTTCATGAGTGTTCTGTAGTTCCTAAGATTTTTTTTATTTATTTGCCAGGGAGAGAGAGAGCAAGTGAGCGAGAGAGCGTGAGAGTACAAGCAGGGGGAGTGGCAGGCAGAGGGAGAAGCAGGCTCCCCGCTGAGCAAGGATCCTGATGCGGGACTCGATCCTAGGATCCTGGGATCATGATCCGAGCTGAAAGCAGACACTTAACCAACTGAGCCACCCAGGCGTCCCTTTATCAACATAGGTTTTTGATAGAATCATTACTGCTTCTTAAAGACTCAGGACTGTCATTATGAGCAGCAATAGTTTGTTACTTCATCAACTCAACTGTAAGATAAGGAGGAGTCAAGCTGACCTCTGGTGACCTCCAGTATCCTTTCTGCTTCTCATATTGGTCCTTTATTGTGCTGCCATGAAGCGATATCTTTAGCTGCTATGGAAAGTTGGAGGACTCATAGGGTCCATTCACAGAATGTGCCCCCACCCAGCTGCTTCGCCTGAATGCTTCCCCCTGCAGTGTTGGTCTTGTGTTCCTCACCCCGGTAGACGTTCTTTAGCTAAGGTGGATGTGTTCTGTATCTAATCCAGCACTGTCTTTCACACACATGGTCATCTGGAGGAGACCAGCAGTCTCTCCACATATTTAAAATATTATTAAGTTCATAGCTTTTGGGTGCATCTTTGCTGCACAAAAGTCCCTTAACTTGGGGGTCCCCTTGGTTACAACTGGTTGAGGCTGCTGCAGGTTGGACCTCTGGTTAGGTGAGGTTTTCCTGAATTGTTGGCCTCCCATCCACAGCTGTGCTTTAGTGTAGTCTTGAGCGTGGACCCAAATCATTCATCTCCCTTCACTCCACGTTGCTTTATATGCTTTGTAGGGGAAAGAGAGCCAACTTTGCAGACACCTAGTTTGCGTCCTCTCTGCTTATCTCCTATTCTGCCTTCGGGTGGAGAGCACTATTTTTCATTTCATCTCATGAGGATAAACCTGGACATACTGATCTTGGTTGAGCCATTTCTGATCTGCACTCCAACTAAAGTTCTCCCACATGGGTTATGTCACACAGCAGAGTGGAAAGAATACAAACGTGGAGTCAGATAGATGTGTACTCCTATATTGGCTTTGCCATGTGTGAGCTGTTCCACTTTACCAGCTGTGCAATGAAAAATCTCCAAGTTGTAGTTTTCCCATCGATAGAATGGGGTTAATCCTAGTTCTTACTTTATTGTCCTGTTTTGAGGTTTAAATGAGGTATATGTAAGGAAATATATCATAGTGACTGGCAGATGTAAGAATTTAATTAATGTTATCATTAATCTTATTAATATGTATTCATTGTAGAAATTTGTAAGATATGCAGCAGTACAAAGAAAAATTTGAAAAAGAACGCCACACTTACAGAACCATATATATAGTGTGTGTGTGTGTGTGTGTGTATGGGAGGGATGTGTTTGTCTAGAACTATTTGAACTATATATATAGTGTGTGTGTGTGTGTGTGTGTGTGTGAGGGGTGTGTTTGTCTAGCCCATTCTATGCTGCTCTACAAAATGGTTATTTCCCAAAGCAATTTCTGATTAGAATCTCAAATTGTGGATCTCATTTGGGGTTTCCCAGAACTGATTTTGGAGCAAAGTTTTAGCACTTTTTTTTTTTTTTTTAGCAAATATCTTCCCAAGGGATTAAAGGGAGGAGAGTTCATAGTCAAATTACATGCAGCAATTAAAAGCTTCATTTCTTCCTAATAATTTGGCCCAATTCAGTGATATTTTCTAAGCATGTGCTAGGTGGATTACACATAGACATTTCTATGTTTATCCTAGATAAAGCATCATGAGTGAAAATGCTCTAGATTTTGCATTCTGCAGGGCTGTATGTCCAAAGGTCAGCAATTTTTCTGGATGGATGGCAGGAATGATCTGTACAGAATAGTTACGTTTTTCGACAAGGGACTGCTATCTTTCCCTTGGAGGTAACCCACAGATTAGACAGCCAGAAATCACATTCAGTGCTCCAAAATGTCAAAGCTTCAGTTGACAAAGAAATCATTTCAGAGTCATAGTGTGAAGTGCAAAGTAGGCTTTTTCCTGGAATTTTGACTAGAACTCACATCTGAGAACAAAAGGCACCGAGTCCTCTGAATTTTAAGTTCACAGAATTACCAATCCATATGAGCAGCCACCTCTTCCAGAGTCTGCCTGCTGAGAGGCTCCATTTCAGCAGAGCAGGCACCGATGCCCGCCTCTCTTTGCTTACCTGCCCTCCATCAGGCAAAATGTGGCTATAGGATGGGAGGCCATCTTTGTGGGGGGCAAATAGAGATTCATGCAGTGGCAACCACCGCCCCCCACCCTGCCATGGAACATTTAATTTGTCTGTTCCTTCTATAAGAGTGAGGGTAGCAGAACTGCCACAACCTCCCCATTCTAATTCTGAGAGTAAGATCATCTCCTCTACCAAGATGTCTGAGCCCCTGAGCCAGCAGAGGGCTTGCTGCATCCCGTCCTCCTGGGATGATGATTCTGGGGCACAGGGTAATGGCAGGGAGGAGAAGTCAGAACTGAGAGGCAGAGTGCCAGGCATAGCCAGCCTTTCCCCTCTTTGGCATGGCAAGAGTGTGGGACTTGGATGTGCCTGGGTGGATGCCATGGAAGGTGGCGAGAACATCAACTCTCTTGTTTGTGCACCTCCACCCCCTCCAGAGGGCTGTCACCTCAGTGAAGGGGTCCCATGAGCAAGTCACTACGGGGAGGACCCCAGCACGGGTGAGAAAGAGAGCCAACCTCAGTGGATCTTCCACTCTAGGGCACTGTTCAGGGGAGACCTCCCATGGGGTCCTCTGAAGAACCAATGTGCTTTCTCTTTTCAGAGAGCCAGCATTTAAAATTCCTGCCTCACAGAGGGAACTCAGGGTAGTCAGGGTTATACAGCATAACAGTGACACCAATAGAAAGTGATGGTGACCTCACCTCACCACAAAAGGGAACTGTAATTATAACCGACAAGGCAGAGGGAAGGCATGAAAAGAATTCTTCTTTCTCTTCTCCCTCCACCCCACTACGTCATCCCTCAGGAGGGAAGAAGGCAGTGTGTGAGAGAGCAGTTCCCCTCACTTTGTTCTGACCCCCCTCCCCCAAATCCAAGTCTCCGGAGCCACTAATCGGATTGGATGGGAGGAAGACTGAATCAAATGTGAGATTGGAATTTTAAAATAGGGAAGGCTAAGTTTTAGACTGTCTTAATAGTAGATTAATATTAAATATTAAATTAAATATATAAAATTATATAAAAAGATAACATAACATACTATATTTAAAATACAAAAAAATAGAACGAACTATCACAGTGATTTATTTCCTGACTTGCAACATTTGTCAAGCATTTTATCAAATGTCTGCCCTGTTAGGTATTGAGCAAAAATGTTAGGGATTCCAGAATGAATAAATGAATAATGAAAAATAGAAATAAATGAATAAAACAGGTGGATGCGGATCAGTTATAGCAGAGATTGCTGGCTGTTTACCAAATTATTTTTCCATTTCTTCTAGAGCACACAGCTCGATTACATTTCCCAGCTTCCCTTGCAGTCAAGTTTGGTCATGTGACTAGTTCTCACCCATGGAGTGTGAGCAGAAGATACTTGTTACTTCCTCCCTTAGGCAACTCCAACATACTCTCTTTCCTCATCAGCTGGGTGCAGATAACTACAAAGCCCTGGGGATTGCAGAGCCACAGATAAAAGGAGTCTGAATTTCTGAATTTCCATGTGGGGGAGAAGCCACCAACTGACCAGGAAACATACTTTGGACTATTCTGTGAGGAAGAAGTAAACTCCTATTGTGTTTGAACCATGATGTGTCTGGGGGACTATTTATGACAGCAGTTTATCCTACCCTAGTTGAAATACCACTGCAATAGGACTTTTCCCTTTACTAATCAGAATTTTGTTTCTTTTTTGATTTGTGGATCACACTTGTGTTGATTTCTTTTTCTCTTTTCGACCTTTCTTTTTGTGGCTGGGAATAAAGTTACTGTGGGATTCTGTGGAAATATTATAACAGAAAATAATTGTATTTAAGTGAAATTATTAGAATCGGGTTCTAATCCTTTTTTGCTCTAGCCAAACTTTCTCAAGGCAAGATAGTGTTATTGGTAGCTAGAAATCTCCATGATTAGGAACAGAGACCACTGTAGAACCAAGACTGACCCTGACAGGGCTGTCTAATCATGGGTCCTGGGTTTGAGGGCCAGCACCTCTCCCTGTTCTTTCTTTTTGTGCTAAGAAAGCCCTGGAAGTATGTTCCCCTGGTCTCAGGAGAGAAAACCTTTGTGGAATAAAGTGGGAGGAAATGGGGAGAAAGTTACTTTGCCCAGGAAGGAAGTCTCCAGCAATTGAGCGATAATCTTAAGGAGCTTGAAGGAAGTTCATCTGTGTTTAAAGATTTTCATCCAGGCCTCCCTGATAATAAAATGAATGTAAACAAAGCAGATGAGAATTTTTCAGTTGGAGAAGGGATAATTTTTAAAGATAGGAACTTTAAAATTGAGCCACTAAATAATGATGTGTGTATGTGTACACACACATATGTGTGAGGTCCATACATTCTGTTGATTGTTGCTTGACCTATTATGTAAAGATTCACTCTGGGTGATAGTTAGTGTGAGTCCGTATAGAATTTTTAAAGAACCCAAAAATACCTGCTGGGAAAATTTGTACTATGCTAAAATATATTTCATGAGAGAAGTTCTCAAGAGGAAACTGCAAAAGAAATTAGAATACCCAAAGACTTTAAGAGAAAGGCAATTTCATAAATAGAGATACTGCACAATCTTTTCCTCTTGGCTCCTTAGTTCCGATTGGCATTTCCCTTTGCTTTCCCACTCTGTCAGTGATTTATTTGAGGCTGAGGGCAGATGCTGGGATGATTTGTGAGGCTACCTAATGCCACGGTGATAGGGATCAATGGTTTGCTCTAAAAAGTAGTAAAATGCATCATCTCTATTGAACAAACGATATTTCTAAAAATATTTTTCTAAGCATAGGAGTAAAACTTGAGATTTACTGTCAGGAAAGAAATATTAGAAAGTTAATTCATCTGCCTCATGACACGATTGGCATTTCTCTCCATCAAACTTTATCTGTCATCCCCATTGAAAGGAAGCAGGTGCTTCAAAAAATGTTCATTTCTAAACAGTCTTCTTTGGAGGGGAGAGAATTCTGCTGGAGACAGTGCATTTTGCTGTATCACTTCTTTCCGGTATGAAGTTTAGGACAAGAGACAACTAAGACCAAAGTGAACCCAAACCAATTCTGATATGTAATGATGTAGTAAAGCTAAATGGCTCAAAGAAGTGCTTTATGGTTAATTATTTTTTACTTTTTCTCTACTTACAAAATGAGTTTTATGCTCAATGCAAAAAAAAAAACCAAAAACAAAAAAACCCAAAAAACCTTGGAAAACCCAAATGAACATGTCAGAAAGCAATCACACCACCCAAAGATAGCCTTCTCGTCTGTATTCATGTAATCATTTTTCTATAGTTCTGCTTTATTTAAAACATTTGCAGGCCATGGACTTCACAACAGAGGCCAGAAACCTGGAAACTTGATACTACTGGACAAGAGAATGGGGCATATTGAAAATGATAAGAGAAACAAGGCCTTCGAAGAAGGAAACTGTAGAAATGCGGTGAGCATATTTTTAGAAAAATATTGCAAGTTAAATTTTTGATGGAGATAATTGATGCTTTTGCTCTTCTGATAAAATACATCCATATTTTATGAATAAAATTATAATGCATACTAACTATTGCATATAATTACTGAGTAGGGCTGTGGTAGTCCAGGAAACATTACAAAGTTAGGAAATTACAATTTTACAAATGCCACACATGGAAAACAGAAAGAAATGGATTATGTAGAATATTACCAAGTATTATAACTTGATAATGGACGTGAAAGCTTTTTGTCAACTCTGATGTGTGCTGCAGATGCTGATATTATTACTGTTCATTGCTATTATTCTTACTAAATACATGGAGAGGTAGGAAGTCTGTAGGAAAAACTGAAATTGCATAGAATTTCCTGATTCACAGGAAGATCTAATGGCTTGAATATATAGTGTTAGCCAGCAATAATATTTGAAGGGTGACGGTCATACGGAAGAGTGATTCAGTTGGATCCTATGAGCCCCAAGGAGTTCAGGATAAAGACTTTGGACAGTTTCCTTGATTAAAGAAAATCACTTGGGGTGCCTGGGTGGCTTAGTCGGTTAAGGTTCTGACTCTTGATTTCTGCTCAGGTCATGATCTCAGGGTTGTGGGATCGAGCCCTGCATCAGGCTCTGCACTGGGCTTTGAGCCTGCTTGAGATTCTCTATCTCTCTCCCTCTTCCTCTGCCCTTCCTCCCCCCCAGAAAACATCACTTTAGAAAAATAAATTAAATTAAATGATAACTACATAGCATCCTACCTTTATGAGAAAATTTTCCTTAAACTTCAGAATAAATGCAGGCATTTTTTTTTTTTGAAGATTTTATTTATTTATTTGACAGAGAGAGACACAGCGAGAGAGGGAACACAAGCAGGGGGAGTGGGAGAGGGAGAAGCAGGCTTCCTGAGGAGCAGGAATCCCGATGTGGGGCTCGATCCCAGGACCCTGGGATCATGACCTGAGCCAAAGGCAGCCGCTTAATGACTGAGCCACCCAGGCGCCCCATGTGCAGACATTTTATTTCACTGTTGATGTCCTTCTGTGAGAGCCTGGGGAAGGCTTTGGGACCGGATTGAGTTGTTTCCCTTTTTGGAAAAATTTTGTTCTCTCCATGCTGAGCATTTTCCCAAGTCACCCTTTTAAAATATTTCTTTCATGTGTTAGTCAGACACATTTCCAGCACCTGAAAAGCAAATACACTATGTTTATGTCATCTGAAAAGCCGCAAGCTTTCTGCTCATCACCCACTGATGTAAAAACTACGTTATTTGTAACAATCCCAATGGCTGAGATTGTAAAATGCTGAATTGTTTTCTTTTTGAAAATTTAACATGATTATTATCACAGGGTCTTTATTTTATTCCTCTGTGTAAATCAGGGTAGGATAAGTGTCATAACAAACTATTCAAAAAATCTCCGTGGTTTAGTACAATGAGAGTTTATTTTTCACTGATGTCGCATTCCAACTCAGGTAGGGGATGTGGGTGACTCTGTTCCACTCAAACATTCAGGGACCCAGTCCCTTTCCATCATGTGGTATAGATCACTTCCACCCACATTTTGTTAGCTAGAACTCAGTGACAGGGCCCCTCCTGTCTGTAATCTAGCTATATGCCCAGGAGGAAGAGAAATGATGTATTGTGAATGCATAGAAGTCTTTGTAGCACCTCAAAAAATTGTAATAATACGCAATAAAAAGTCTAAGATCTAGATTACTTCTAAAAATAAAAAGTCAACATTAAAATCAGAAGAATGGTTATATGGTAAGAATTTTGGCTTTGAGGTGTCCCCCCAGTATACACCTGTGTATCTCAAGCTGGGTTTAGGGAGACTCTCTCAGTTGCTGGGCTGTTGGAGATTTGACTCATAATCGGCTATCATTAAAGGACAGGCTATGGGGCAGTGATATCTGACCTGGGTTCCCAACCCCTGAAAATTCTCAAAATGGATCCATGAATCCATATGAAAAAATTCATTTTCTTTTTTCTTAAAGATTTTATTTACTTATTTGAGAGAGAGAGAGAGAGAACGAGCCAGGGGGAGGGGCAGAGGGAGAGGGAGAATCAGGCTCCCCACTGAGCAGGGACTCCAACATGGGGCTCGATCCCAGGACCCCAAAATCATGACCTGAGCCAAAGGCAGACACTTAACCAACTTAGCCACCCAGGCACCTCATCAAAAACTCATTTTCTAAATCAACCAGTGAACCAGGGCAGGGGACATTATGTAATGCTCCAAAGTGCTTTGCTGTTCTTCACTCCTGATACAATTCTAAGAATTGAGTTGTATTTCTTGGATCCTGTTTGAGGGCTTATAGTAAACTGCGGGGTGTCCAGGGAAGAGTGACTAGGAGAGTGAGGGCATTTCAAATGACATTATTCCTTCAACACTGTTGAGGGCCTACCATGTGCCATTCACTATGGTGCTAGAGATAGGAGGAGAACAAAAGAACCAGTGTTTCTGCCTTCATGGAACTGAGTAATGGTGATAATGAACAAGAAAACAAACATATGAGCATGTTAAGTTTAACTAGTGTATATTCCTGAAGAAAATAAAGTGACGTGCTAGGGAGTGTCTAGTAGGGATGGAACGTCATTAGAGTAAGTCAGGGAAGGTCTTTCTGAGGAGGTGGGATATTTTAGTGGAGATCTGAATGGTGAGAAGGATCCAGCCTTGTGGGGAAGAACATTCCAGTAAAAACCCCAAGATGGGAAGGACTTTGGTGTGTTCAAGTAACAAAAAGGCCACTGTGGCTTAAGCGCCTGAGCAGAGCAGGGGTTGGGGAGGGGGTTGGCAAAGAGGGGAAGAGATAGGGAGCGTCCAGGTCACGGTGTTTGGATTTTGCTCTCAGAGCCGTGAGAAGCCCGTAGAGAGTTTTAAGGAGGAAAATGACATGGCCAGGTTACCATAATTAAAATGGCATCTTGGCCGCTGTGTGGGGCATGGAATGTAGGGATGCAGGGGTGGAGCCAGAGAGACCAGGGCTGGGCTGCTGGCCACCAGGGGAAGGATGGTGCTGCTTGTAGAAACTGGCCGGGGTAAGACTGTCAAAAAGGGTGATGGATCTTTGATGGAGGCTGGATACCCTAGGAGGGTGTTGTTAGAGAAGAGGAATCCAGATTACTCCTAGGTTTTTGGTATGAACTGCTGGGAGTAAGTCTTTGTGGAATGCTGAGGGAAGATTTAAGTGTTGGATATGGGTTGATCCAGGTGAGCTTTCCGGTTCTTTAAAACTTAAAGGCCAGTGATTTTAATGCGGGACAAAACAGGAGCTGGGTGGGGCGCCGGCCCAGGGGATGGGAGTGTGGTGATCTTGCTCCGGGAGGCTCTGTGCCACGAAGCCTTAAGCACAGGCTCCCGCAGGTACCGTGGGCTCTGCAGCTACAGCCCTGGTCTTTGGGAGGTGGTGCTATCTGCTATGTCAGAATAGAAAGCCGTCGTTTTGTAGATTGTAACACTCCTTCCACCCTACCCTCCTTTCCTGAGTCATAAGGCTAACTGCCATTCTTTTTCCTTAGTTAAAAAAAGATTAATCTTATTATGAGAAGTTACATTCTGGCTAAAATACATTCTCAGCTTCCCTTCTAACTAGGGGTGGCCAATGACACATAGGCCAAACATGCTGGATGGGACTTATGGGAAGACAGTGTAAGAGGCTCAGGTCTGCTTGGAACACAGGTGTGATGGTTGGCTATAAAGCAACTGCTTTGGCCTGAAGCCGGCTTGAAAAGGGCAGCCAGGGCGCCTGGATGGCTCAGTTGGTTAAGCGTCTGCCTTTGGCTCAGGTCATGATCCCGGGGTCCTGGGATCGAGCACCTTCTCGGGCTCCCCGCTCATCATCGGGGAGCCTGCTTCTCCCGCTCCCTCTGCCTGCTGCTCCCCGTTGTGCACTAGCTCTCTCTCAAATAAATAAATAAAGTCTAAAGAAAGAAAGAAAAAAATGGCAGCCAGGAACTCAGGAGGGTGAGGCAGAAAGGTCTAAGGAGCCCAAGTCCCGGATGACAACATGGAGACATCCCATGTCTCTGAGGTGCCTATTCTCATGCTTCTTCTATGCGAAAGAAAAAGCTCTTGTCTTATTGAAACCACTGATATTTTACTTTCTAGCGGCCAAATACAATTTCTAATTCGTACACTTCTCCTCCCCAGCTGAAACTACTTTTCAAAGGGGCGTCTCCTAATTTCTGTGAGCTACTCTGCACCAGTTTCCTTGGGCAAAGAACTTGGGTACATGCTACATGCTCTGTCCTCACTAAGTCCTTCCTTAACCACCCTATTTAAAAATACATCCCCCACCTGTACTCCTCATTCCTCACTTCCTGCTTTATTTTTCTCCAAGTCACTTATCAGTGTCTAACATGCCATATGATTTCTGTGTTTTATCTGTTGTGTATCTCTTGCACTTCTCCCCACAATTCTAAGGTAAGCTCTGTGAGAATTTTTGTCTGTTTCATTCCCTGCTGTATCCTCTGATCTTCTGATTCCTCCTAAACAATTCAGTTTGTAGAGGAGTGAACAGGGAAACCAATAGTGACTGATACTTCTATTCCTCCTTTAGCCTATATTCATTCTCTCTCTCTCTCTGTCACACACACACACACACACACACACACACTATACATGTACATTGTTATTATAAGTTGGCTTCCATTCTTTTTGGCCTGTGTCTTACTAAATTAAAAACAGACCTTAGAAATAAAGGTCAAACACTAATTGGCAAGGAGGAGAAAGAACAAAGTTCCTAATATTCCCGTCTCTTGTCATGCTGGAGCTTTTTGTGTGATGTGAACTTGTTGGGAAGCAGTCCCCATTTTCCGGCACCAGGCACCAATGATGACCTTCTTGGATTGTCTTGGTCGAGGTCACATGAGAGGGGAGAAAGGCTCCATCCAGCATTCTCAGCCAGAAGGGGGCTGGCAGTAAGTGGCACTGAGATCTTGGGGGGAATGCATGAGGAAGCTTGTGAGGATCTCGCCGTTCATGTCACCTGCGCGCGGTTCCATGTTAGTTGGCCTAGATGCATTTGCAGTGCCCAGACTAACTCTGTTATTTTCTTGCCTCTATATGGCATGAAAAAACAAGAATGAAGCTTTGCTCGATGATACAGGGGGCATCATAGAGATGACAGATGATCCCGGCCGGCACATTACATGTCCAGCTGTAGGGCAAGGAAGACCTGCTTTCCTGGTCTGGGCACATTTAAGGGCACATTTAAGGGGCTGCAGGGCCCTGGGCGGTCAGGTCACTGCAGAACTTCCCCTGTTTGTTAGTGAAACAAGATGGTCATCCAAAGGCAGGGTCTGGATCTAGTCTGGGGTCCAACGCCTCTCGTTCTGCCTCTACAGTCTTCATCCCTCCTTATGGAAATCTGCCGGCCTTCTCTTGCCAGTGTCTTTCCTGTTCCTTCCTGGGACTTAAGTTCTGCCATTGTAAATGGGAGATGAAAAGATCTGAGATCTGCATGCTCCACAGCAGTTTGGGGCAAATGAATAAAACAGAAAGCTCAGATTAACCTCTTTCAATGATATATTGCTGCTTAACACAGTATCCTCAGATGCGGTGGCTTAAAGCAAAGCAGCCTACTATTTCTCATGGCCTACTGTGAGTATAAAATGAGATAATGTATGCATAGCCCCGCGCACAGTATCAGGCACAGAGCTGGAACTCAGTGATTGTTGTCCCTTATAATGTGGAGAATGACCTTGCCCATGAAAATATCCTGAGGCTATGCACCATTTTGAAATTGCATATTTGAGCCGCACAGGAGAACTTCGGGATTGCCCCTAAAATGTGTGGGGGCACCTGACCAATATTTTGTGTGTGGCCTCTATCTATGTAAGCAATTCAATAAAAAAATATATTATAAAAATTCATGGATGCATGTGAGGTATAACATTTTACTGATGAAGATTTACGGTAGTGGATGAGCAGAGATGTGCCGTTTACGTATTTGTTTATTGTCAGGTCACTACACGTGAAGGTTCTTTGTTGTGTCCGGCCATCATCTCTTCTCGTTCAGATCCCGGTACCACCTAATTAGTGTTCTTTATTGTCAAGTGCACCATTCCTGGCTAATGTCACCTAGCACCCCTTGCTTGCTTCAGGAGAGAGAGATAGACTCACAATGCCATGGCTCTTTGGAACCTGTTTATATTGGAACAACCTAGATCTTCTTGCCCTACATTTCCCTGGAACCCTGTATTTAATGCTGGCTATTTCATTACCCGTGATACTGCCTCAGCCGTCATGCTGCCATGAAGACGGGCTGCCACGGATTTTCCCAGAGCTTGTTTCCCATGCTTTGTTGATGCTGGACAAAGTATGCAGGAGAGTGTAAATGGTAAGTCATTTTAGGGGTCCTGTTAAATTTACCTCTCAGAATTTTACAGTGTTCACGCACAAAGACACGTCTTCCAACCACGTGTCCTCTTGAACTCCTTAGGCCATAATCACTGCATTTCTGATTGTTGATCAGTGGCATACTGGGTGTCATAGGTGGTGGTGGGAAGTGTAAAATGTGCCCACTGCTACCCCTAGAAACCAGAGGTGGAGCGGGGGTGGGTGAGTTCACACCCACACCCACACCTGTGGCCCAAACCTCTTTCTGCTTTACTTGTAAGTTTCCCTCTGCCCATGAATACACTTCTTGGCCAGAAAAAGAAAGGTTTGGTATCACTCATTCATAGCATTGACTTGGGATGCTACTAAAGCGTAGTGAGAGGGTTGGGGGGTGGAATAGTTCAAGGAATTGAAGTGAAAGGGGGTGTGTTTTTAATCATCATTGGCTGTGTTAGCTATTTGAGAGGGGTACTGGTTTGTCCAGGGACTCTGGTGATAGCTTTCTAGAAGGGGTCTCCACTGCTGAGCATGCAGGAAGAAAACATTAGAATTTCAATCTATATTTACTTTTGGTTTTAAAAAAAGGAAAAAAAGAGAAGAAACAAATTAAGCTTTTCTAATATTTAGTGTCGCCAGATAAAATACAGGATACCTACTTAAATTTGAGTTTCACATAAACAATTTTGAAGTGTAAGTATGCCCCATTGGCATAAAGTAGTATTTGTCATGTATTTGAAATTCGGATTTAATTAGGCATCCAGCACTTTTATTTTCACAATATGGTGACTCTGCTAGTATTTAATATCCAGATGGACACCAATGCCCACCCTCAGTCTCTATGTTACTTGGTCTCCTATCATATATCCTGAGGGAGAAGAGGTATTGACAGTGGTCCCATAGCTCATGTATGGGTTTTCAGGGAGTTGCCACTTACTAAAGTTTACATGTACCTGGTTAAGGAGTTATAAATATTATCTATTTTTAAAACATACTATCATGATAGATATTAAGTTTTAAAGATTAGATTTTTACAGCAGGTATTACTAGGTTCTTAAATGACCCTTACTTCTTCCATTTGGATCTATGTATTTTTGTAGGCTCTCTCTCTCTCTCTGTGAGCTGACATAACTTTAAAAACCAAGAATCAGCATTAATGGAACTTAGCCTGACTTTTGAACTAAACTAAATTAAGAAAAGAAGAAATGTTTGATCACACTGTTCTCAAAAATTTCATATTTTGCCAGTGGGAGCAAGAGTAACTTTTGTACCTCTAATAAATGAAACAAAATTAAGCATAATTTCAAAAATATTGCATTTTCATTTTTAATGTTTTTAATATTTCAATTTTGGGAGCATGTTTTGTAGTGTGATAACATATTAGTGTAATAGAACATGCATGTGCTCTATAAGTAAATGTACATCTATTCAGGGGTATGCAGAAATCTCTTGTATGGGTAGGATGCTTGCTTGATCCAAATTGTTGGGAGGCCCCTCGCTTATAAGCGGGGGTGTGGGTTTGTCTTGGTGGAAGCAACTATTAGCTTTAAGAATAACTGCTTGTTCTTAAGTTGTAATCAGTAACATTCTTGTGGTTGAACAGATTGCAAAATTTCACCAGATTTATACTTAGATGCCTTATAAGAGAGAAATCTGGAAGCTTTTTAACATGTAAAAACCAAAAGAGTAGCCACACTGCTTGAGAGATTAGCTTGGAACCCTTTGTGACAGAGACCTGAAAGTTTACAAAAAGACCTCATTCCTTCGTTCCTGGCTGCCTCAGATTCATGGAGAACTTGCTAAGTGCGTCGTGCCTCTGTGTACGCAAGAGGAGTTGGTCATAGGGTGCAAACTTTCAGTCATAAAATGAATGCGTCCTAGAGATCTCATGTGTAGCATGGGGACGATAGCTAAGAGTACTCTATTATATACTTGGAAGTTGGTAAGAGAGATCTTAAAAGTTTTCACCACACACACACACACACACACACACACACACATGCTAATTATGTGAGGTGATAGAGGTGTTAGCTAACCTTACTGTGGTAATCATTTTGCAATGTATATGTGTATCACATCATCACATCGTATACTCTAAACTTACAAATGTTATACATCAGTAATATCTCAATAAAGTCAGGGAAAAAGCAGGCAGGGGCTGGCAAATGTCAGGAGGGGGTGAAAACCGAGTCCTTTTCTAGAAAACCTCCACAGGGACATTAGCATCCTGGGCTCCTGGCTTTTCTTTGGAGTGAGAGTTTTTCTCTGGAGGACACAGCCCGACCAGGCAGCCGTGGAAACAGGTGGTCCCAGCTGCTGTGTTCATTGCTCTAGAGATCAGCGGTGGGCATCCATGGGAGGGGGACACGAGGCACTCCAGCACCCAGGGTGACAGGCCGGCGCTCCTCTCAGCCAGATTCCCCACCACGCTTCAGGGCTGGGGCAGCAGTGCCCTCGCAGCTGCAGCAAGAGCGAAGCCTCCCAGCACAGGACGGCAGGAGGCTTTTGGCAGCCTCCCGGGCTGTCTGCGAGTGCCTTTCACTTCTGCAGCTTGGCCGTGCAGTGGTGCATGGAGACAGCATCCTGGCTCTGCTCGGGAAATACTGGCCTTGGAAGCAGACTTCTCGGGTTGAAATCTTGAGACCGAGGCTGAAAACAGTGTGGGAAGGGCCATGGCATTTCCAGAAACCCTTCTCTTCTGCTGGCCAACAGATGGTGGCTCTAAATCTGCAGTGAAGTCAGGTTAGAAAAGAAGAAAGTATTTAGAGCGCTAGTAGAGCCATTATTTGAATAGTATGGAACATAATGGTTTCTTTGGTAACCAAGCCGGGGAGACACCCACACAAAGTTAGAAGGCATTGGGCTCATTTCTGTTCCCCACCCTACCCCCAATCGAACAAGATTAAAATAGTGTAAAGAGAAAAATGAGATGCAGCAGCGTTTCATACCGGAGGGGGCTTATTCCCTATGAGAATATATTAATCACCTATGTTTTATCTTCTGGACAAGTGGATATAGCAGTTTTTAGCTATGAAACTCTGTTTTCATGGTCACTCCGATAGGTTTACTCTACTGTCTGCCCAGACTTTAGTGCTTATATGTGGACAGGACACTGAGAAATAGGACACAGGGAAAAACGAGAACAATTTAACCCCTTTTGCAGTGCCCGCGTTCTTAGCATTAACCCAACAAAGGCAGCACACGAAAGGCAAAACAAATGAATTTGAAAGGAAACCATTTGTTTTTTAAGAGCAATGTATCTTCAGTTCTATGAGTAATTTTTCTCCTAGCTGATAAAGTTCCAAACCCCTACTCTGGATGAGGGTTTAAAAGTGTCACATAACAGGATTTGCAGGCGAAGCATCAACAGGAAAGGACCCTCCAAGATTTATTCTGTCCATTGGAATTTTTTTTTTCTTTTTGCTGATGGAAATGCTCTGTATCTTCACTATCCAGTGAGGAAGCCACTGGCCATGTGAAGCTATTTAAAATTCAGTTTCTCACTTTCAATTAAATGCCTATAGGTGGCTAGTGGCTACTGGATGGGAGAGTGCTGTTAGAAGTTCAGAAAGAGAGGATGATTTTCATCCCTGAGAAATCATCAAATAGCGATTTGTCTTTAACATTTCACTTTACCATTTTTTTCTGGTGTCAGCCTTGTTCATCTGGATGTCACCCCATGGGTTACCAAAAGCAATGTTTTACCTAACAGTTCTAATAATAATGTATCCAAGGGGCCCCAGGCACTCCACAGATATCATCTCATTAATTCCTCCAAACTCCCAACGGGACAGGTAGGGAGTACAGATAATTATGTTTAATTTTATAAAAAAGAAAAACAAACACTAGTCTAAAATATAAATTATCAGCAGCAAAGGCCCTTCTGGAATACCACTCTTCTTTTGCTTTCTTCGTACTTTATAGCAAGAACTTAGTGTTTTCTCATGTCAGGGAAAAACATTCTTCAAACACATTAGGTTTAAATAAAAGAAGCACCACATGCAGTTATAGATAGGATAATTGTTTGACCAACATTAGGTTAAAGCAGCTAAGTATCTATTTCCTTCTCATTTCCACTGGAAGACTTTGGACTGGACTGTACTTCAAAGTAACCAAGATGATTAGAATATGCTATATGACTAGAGTAGCAAGTCATCCTCAACTTTTGTTTGCCTTCCTTTATGCTTTTTGCAGGAATATAATATACTGTTATTTAAAAAATATATTTATTTATACATGGTTCTTATGCAAGTGACATGGAAGCATAGCGATAGGCTAACCAAAGACTCATAGGAACTAACAAGCTCCACGAAATGCTGTATTCATACCCTGGATATTTGTGAAGCCCTTACTATGAGTCGACAAGTGTGCTTTGGACTGTGTACACAAAGTCAGCAAAATCAGACAAAATTCTAGTCTTTATGTCTAAGGACCTGACAGATATTAATCAAATAGTCAAGATGATATATGTACAAGTGCCATGGAGAAGAGGTACCTGAGCTTGTAATAGGGAGAGTTAAGGCAGTCAGGGAGATGAAGGATGGCTTGTCTCAAACAGGGGCCAAAAAGTAGAGAATGAGTAACAATCAACTAGGTGAAGGGTGGGATGAAGAGACCATTCTAGTTAGAAGGAGCAACATATGCAAAGGCCCTGAGGTAACAAGGACCATGGTGAATATGAGAGACTGAAAGAAGGCTGTTGTTGGGGAAACACACAGGGAGAAAGTGAGTGGGGTGCAAGACAGGGTTGGAGAGATTGGCAGAAGCTAGACCAGACAGCACCTGCAGGCTACTTTAAGGAGCTATACCTTACGACCAGTGGTTGAAGGTTTTGTGGGTTTTTTGTTTTGTTTTGTTTTTTGTGGGGTTTTTGTGGGGTGTATGTGGCCCATGACAGAATTATATTTTCAAAAGATCACATTAGTTGATGTGATCAGTTTGGAAGGTGTTAGAGAACAGTTTGGAAGGTGGTCATATCAAGAGGTGGTATGGAGCTAGGTTTAGATTTGCAGAGACTATTCATTCTTTCCATCTGGATTTATTCTGATCCTATCGAGCAGTCTCAGAACTTACACTTAACCAAATTCCTCATATATTGCCTGAGGTCTTTTGGCCTAATGAGATGTCCTTCCTTTTCTGATAGAGCTAACCACAGCAATGGTCGGTGGGGAAGTAGGGAGGTTCTGGCCTACAGTGTTGCAGGAATATCTTCTGTGACTGATGATTTTAGCATTTTAGTCTTTTCTTTTTCCTTCTTTGTTGCTAGTTTTCTTCAGAAAAGGTAAATACCATTATTTCCCTTTTCACTTTGATGTCTTGAGTCTTTCAACATTTGCTGACTTGAAAGTACTGTTTCAAATTCCTTTCCTGCAGAGTTTTTGTCTTACTGTATTCCAGGCTTTTGAGACCAATTACAAACCTAATGCAAGGGTTTCTGGGTTCATACTTGAAATATGATAATTTTATGTGGTTTATATAATGAAAAAGGAAAAAGATCCTGAGGTTCTATTGTGCTTTTTATGTCTATTATAGTACTTGTTCATTCTGATTTGCATTACAGTTATTTATGCATGCATAGTAAGCTCTTTCTATAGCCCCACCCACCTTCCCTTTGGCTTCCTACTCATCCTGCAGATTTCATGTCCTCATCACTTCTTCAAGGAAGCATTCCCTGATCTCCCTAACTAGGATGTTTCCTATCTTACATACTTTTGTGGTGCTGTGACCTCTTACAATAACTCCTCTGCTAATGAATCAGTGTCTGTCTGTTGGATGAGGAGGTCCATGGTGGCTTGGACCTTGCCCTTGACTCTGCTCATCATGAGGTCCACTGCATCAGCACAATGCCTACCACTGAGGAGGCACTCACTCACTGTTAGCTAATGAATGAATAACTACACTTTTTGAGGTCAGGGAATTTTTGTTTCATGGTTGGCCTGCCCGTTTCTCCCAACATTTGACAAATTGATGTAGGCTTCCAGTAGGCTCCTGGGAAACCAGGCCCCCATTTCCCCCTGGTCCATGCTGGCTCCAGCAACTGCTGGTAGCTACTATGGCCCCAGGTCGCTCCCATGGCCCCAGGTGGTGTCTTTGGCATCAGGCTCCAGCTCACCCCAGTACCTGCAGATTCCTGTGAACCCAGGCTCCTGATAGGCTTTTGTAAACTCAGGCTGCCAGGCAGCCCCTGTGACACCAGGCTTCCACTGGATTCCTATACATCCTGGCTCCCAGCTTACCCTAGTGCCAGCCAGTTGCCATGACTCGGGGTGGCTTCAGTGCCACTAGGCTCTTGGTATATTTCAGCACCAGCTAACTTCTGCAGTCTGGGCAGTTTCTGTGGCCCCAGGTTCCCAGTTGTTCCCTTTAAACACAGGATCCAGGTGGGTACCTGTGAACCCAGGCTCCCTGGCAGGCCTAGCACCAGGTCCACCCCATGGACACAGTCAGGCTGGTCCCTGTGTATCCATGCACCAAGCCTACCCACTTGCTGACCCAGGCCCAAGACCTGCCTGCCCAAGGACTTTAGCAGCAAGCCAGCCCACTGACACCACCAGGTGGCCCACCCAGGTTCTCTGGACCAGCTGACTGGTGAAGGGCTTTGCTTGCCAAGTTGGTCTGTAAAGATTGAAAGAGTTTTTACCTCCTCAAATGTACAGATACCAGTGCAAGGCCACAAAGATTATGAATAATCAAGGAAACATGACACTACCAAAGGAAACTAATAAAACTCCAATGGCTGACTTTTAAAGAAATGGAGATCTGTGAATTTTCTGACAAATAATTCAGAATAATCCTCCTAAAGAAGTTCCATGAACTATAAGAAAACAGACAACAAAATGAAATTAACAAAGCAACGAATGAACAAAATGAGAAGTTAAACAAATAGAAACCATTAAAAATAAGCAAACAGAAGTCCTAGAGTTGAAAATTATAGTGACTAAACTGAAGAATTCAATAGAGAGACTCACTAGGAGATTCAATCAAGCAGAAGAAAGAATTAGTAAACTTGAAGACAGATCAGTTGAAATCATTCAGCAGATGAGCAAAAGGAAAAGAAAGAATGAAAACAAGTGGAGAAAGCCTTTGTGGATTAAAGGACACTGTTAAAAGAAACAGTGTATGTGCTATTGGAATCCCAGAAAATGAAGAGAGGGAGAAGGTGGCACAAAGCTTATTTAAAGAAATAATGGATGAGAACTTCTCAAATCTGGGGAGAGATTTGGACATCCAAGTTCATGAATCTAACAGGTCATCCCAAAATTTCAACCCCAAATGATCTTCTCCAAGACACATTATAATAGAACTGTCTAAATTCAGGCAAATAGAAAATGTTTAAAGTAGCAAGAGAAAAAAAAAATTCTCACATATAAAAGAACCCATTTAAGGCTATCAGTGGATTTCTCTGCACAAACCTTGCAGACCAGGAGAGAATGGGATAATATATTCAAAGTGCTGGGAGAAAAAAATAAAACTACCAGCCAAGAATAATTCACCTTGTGAATGTGTCTTTCAGGAATGAGGGAGAGATAAAGACTTTCCCAAACAAACTAAAGCTGAGGGAGGTTATTACCACTAGACCTGCCTTAACAAGAAGTGCCAGTTTGGCAAACTAAAATGAAAAGACACTAATTAGTAACATAAAAATATATGAAAATATAAAACATACTGATAAAGGTAAGTATAGAGTCAAATTTGGAATACTCTAATAATGTGATATGGTAGTATGTTAATCACCTAACTCTAGCATAAAAGTTTAAAGGACAAAAGTATTAAAAAATAATTATAGCTACAATAATCTGTCAATGGTATACAATATAAAAAGAGGTAAATTATGACATAAAAAACATAAAATATGGGGTGGGTTGTAAAAAGGCAGAGTTTTTGTATGTGATCAAAGTTAAGTTTTCATCAGCTTAAAATACACTGTTATATCTGTAAGACTTTTTGTAAGCCTCATGATAACCACAAAACAAAAACGTACAGTAGATATACAAAAGATAAAGAGAAGGGAGTCAAAGCATACCAATATGGAAAAACATCAATTCACAAAGAAGGCAGAAAAAGAGGATGAAAGGAACAAAGGAATTAAGAAAGAGCCAGAAAATTATTAATAAGATGGCATTAGTAAGTCTTTACCTATTAATAAAAACAAACCCCATGCTGCCTTCCTGAGACTTCCAGAGACTACTGACTTCCAGCGACTCAGTTCAGCTTTACTGATACCCCTAAGTTCAAAGTGAATGGATGGAGAAACAAAAGAGAGCAGGAGTCACTATGTATATTAATAGAATGAAAGATAAAAATCGTATGATCATCTCAATAGACACTGAAAAAGCATTTGACAAAAGTCAACATCCTTTCATGATATAATCTCTGAACAAATTGGGTGTAGAAGGAACATACCTCAACATAAGAAGGGCCATATATGACAAACCCACAGCTAACAATACTCAGTGGTGAAAGGTTGAAAGTTTTTCCCCCAAGATCAGGAACAAGGCAGGGCTCTTACTCTTATCACTCCTATTCAACATAGTACTGGAAGTCCTAGCCAGAGCAGTCAGGCAAGTGAAAAAAAAATGCATCCAAATCAGAAAGGAAGGAGTAAAATTGTCTCTGATCGTAATGATATGATCTTATATATAGAAAACCTGAAGTACTCCACCAAAAAAAACTGTTAGAATTAATAATTCAGTAAAGTCACAGGAAACAAAGTCAACATTAAAAAATCAGTTGCATTCTGCACACTAACAATGAACTATCTGAAAAAGAAATAAAGAAAAAAAATCCCAATCACATGCTTGGTTAAATTTATTCCTAAGCATTTTATTATTTTTGGTAAAATAGCATCAAATTTAACCAAGGATGTGATTGAAAGATCTGTACACTGAAAATTACAAGACACTGATGAAAGAAATTGAAGAAGACATATATAAACAGAAAGACACCCTGTGTTCATGGATCAGCAGAATTAATATTGTGAATATGTCCATACTACCCAAAGCCATCTATAGATTCAAAGAAATCCCTATCAGAATTCCAATGGCATTTTTCATAGAAATAGAAAAAAATCCTGAAGTTTTTATGGAAACAGAAAAGACCTTGGGTAGCCAAAGAAATCCAGAAAAGAACAAAGCTGGAAGCTTCACACTTCCTAATTTCAAACATTACAAAGCTATAGTAATTGAAAGTGTATGGTACTGGCATAAAAACCAAATAATCTGATTTAAAAATAGGCAAAGGATTTGAACAGACATTCTTCCAAAGAAGACATATAAATGGCCAACAGATACATGAAAAGATGATCAACATCACAAATCATCAGGGAAATGCCAATCACAACCACCGTGAAATGTCACCTCGCACCTGTTGAATGGCCATTATCAAAAAGACAAGAGACAAGTGTTGGCAAGGATATGGAGAAAAGGGAACCCTTGTGCACTGTTGGTGGAAATGTAAATTGGTGTAGCCACTTTAGAAAACAGCATGGAGGTTCTTCAGAAAATTAAAAATAGAACTACCCTATGATCCAGCAATTCCACTTCTGAGTATATGTCCAAAGGAAGTGAAATTACTATCTTGAATATTTATCTGCACCTCCCTGTTCATCGCAGCATTATTCACAATAGTCAAGACATGGAAACAACCTAAGTGTCCACAATGGATAAATGGATAAAGAAAATTTGGTATATATTTACAATGATATATTATTCAGCCAGAAAAATGAAGGAAATCCTGCCTTTTGGGACAATATGGATGGACCTTGAGGGCATCATGCTAAGTGAAATAAGTCAGACAGAGAAAGACAAATACTGTATGTTCTAACTTATATGAGGAATCTAAAAATGCTGAATTCATAAAAACAGAGAGTAGAGTGCTGGTGGTTACTGAGGACTTAGGGTTTGAGGAAATGGGGAGATATTGGTCAAAGGTTACAGACTTTCAGCTATAAGATGAGTAAGTTCCAAGTATCTAATGTACTGTATATAGTGATTATAATTAACAATACTGTGTGTGTGTGTGTGTGTGTGTGTGTGTGTGTACCTGAAAGTTGTTAAGAGTAGATCTTAAATGTTATCACTACAATAAAATGGGAATTATGTGAGGGGTGGAGGTGCTAACTAACCTTGTGGTAAATATTTTTTAATATATATGTGTATCAAATCATTATGCTGTACACCTTAAACTACATATGTCATATATCAATAATACCTCAATAAAGCTGGGGAAAAAAAAGAATTGAGGTGAAACCTGTATCATTATTTTTTGAAAAAATGTGACTATGGTTATTTATTTATTTATTTCTAAACTTTAATTTAAGTTCTAGTTAGTTAACATATAGTGCAATTTGGTTTTGGGGTAGAATTCAGTTGTTCATCACTTATATACAGTACTCAGGGCTCATCACAAAAAGTGCCCTCCTTAATACTCATCCCCCATCTAGCCCATCCCCCACCCTCCTCCCTCCATCAACCTTCAGTTTGTTCTCTGTCCTTAAGAGTCTCTTGTGTTTTGTTTCCCTCTCTCTTCTTTTTTTCCGCCCCCCTTCTCATATGTTCATCTGTTTTGTTTCTTAAATACCATATAGGAGTAAAAATCATATGGTATTTGTCTTTCTCTGACTGACTTATTTCGTTTAGCATAATACACTCCAGCTCCATCCACGTCATTGCAAATGGCAAGATTTCAGTCTTTTTGATGGCTGCATAATATTGCATTATATATATATATCACATCTTCTTTTTCCATTCATCAGTCGATGGACATTTGGGCTCTCTCTGTAGTTTGGCTATTGTCGATAATGCTGCTATAAACATCGGGGTGCATGTACCCCTTTGAATCTGTACTTTGTATCCTTTGGGTAAACACCTAGTAGTGCCAATTGCTGGAACATAAGATAGTTCTATTTTTAACTTTTTGAGGACCTTCTATACTGTTCTCCAGAGTGGCTGCACCAGCTTGCATTCCCACCAACAGTGTAAGTAGGTTCCCCTTTCTCCACAACCTCGCCAACACCTGTTGTTTCCTGTATTGTTAATTTTAGCCATTCTGATAGGTGTGAGGTGGAAACCTGTATTATTGACTTCAGTCATTTCACGTGTAATTTTCGGTAGAGATGCCAATGTTCAAGTGGACATAGCTTGCCACTTGCTATAAATGCATTAAATATAGTCCATTTAAAGTGGGAAGAATATACTAAACAACATAACATATACAGGAATATGGTGAAGTGGATGAGAGCATTGATTCTAAAGCCAGACTATTAGAGTTCAAATCATGATTCTCGGGCTTACCAGCTGCATGGCCGTGTGCAAGTTATTTAACCTCTCTGTGCCTCAGTTTCCTCATTTGTAACACGGAGATAATGATTCCTACCTCAAATAATGTTATGATATGTAAATGAGTAAATTGATATAAATCATTTTCAGCAATTCCTTGCCTAAGTGTTGTGCTGTTACTGTTCCTAGGAAGAAGGACAGGCTATATCAGGTTCACTAGGGCCCCAATAGCAAAAATGCTCAAGTTCCTCCACGGCTTCTTTTTGGAAAGTTGAAGTTGAGGACCTTTACAGTATTCTCAGTTGATACTTTTGCTCAGTGAATTGATTCGATTTTTTCAGTTCCCATGTTTTCATATCATAAAGCTGGTGATGGAATTACAGTTTTCCCACCAAATTTTACTGCAAATGCTGGAAGGCCAGCAAGTGCTAAGGACATTGAGATGACACTGATTATGTCAAATTATTGGAGAAGCTTCAGAAGAGGGTGTGGGAGGGCCCCAAGTTTGCCCAATTTGGCTCCCCAGGGGAAGTAAGTGGGTGTGTACATACATGTGGAGGGCATGGAGGCTATGGGGCTGGAGGCAATAGGTTTATGTGTGTATATTTTAAACTTGATACTTGGGGGTGATATATACACAGAAAGGCACATCCATATCATAAGTGTCTAGACTGAATTTTCACAAGTAAACACATTCAAGTAACCAGCACCCAGATCAAGAATCAGAATGTAATCAGCAGCCCAGAAGGCCTTTCCAGTCACTAATCCCCCAGCTCTAATCAGTATCCTGCCTTCTAACACCACAGATTAGTTTTGCCTGTTTTTATTGTCTATTTGAATAAAATCGTACAGTATATACTACTTTGCATCCTGCCTTTATCCTCAATATTATGTATATGAGATTCCTCCATACCATTGTGTGAAGTTGTATATCATTCATTCACATGCTGTATATTATTCCGTCGTGTGAAAATGTATTTCCTATTCTATTGTTGATGGGCATTTGGGTGGCTTCCAGTTTGGGGCTACTGTGTGCTGCTCTGAGCGTCCCAGTGCATCTTTTAGTGCGCATAGGAGTGTATTTCTGTAGGGCATAGGCCTCACTGTGGAATTGCTGGGTCACAAGGTATGTGGATGTTAAGCTTTAGGTTTTATGCGATTTTTTTTTTTTTCAGCGCTAGAGGTGATTCTGACTCCTGGCCAAGGCTGAGAACCACTGATCTATAATACCTACCCAAAAGGAAGGTTTAAAGCCATGCTATCGAAGCATGGATGAGCTCATTAAAGATGTAATATTAAGAAGATGAACTACAGGGATCATCCAACTGTCGCACAGATAATGCCAATGTCTGTTGCTTCAATAGTTAGCTTGCCTTTTCCGTAGGGGGTCGGGGTGGGTGGGTTAATGCTAGATCCTGGCTCTCTCATTTTCTTTTCTCCCTTGGTTCGACCCTCCTTTCTCTCAGATTCAGCAAAGTGGAATGCTGACCGAGAACTGGGACTGAAGGAAAGCCTTGCCAAGTACTGTTAATTATTAATGAAGTGAATTTGCATCAAACCAGAGGGGATTAAAGTGGCTTGAAATGAATAGCAAGTTCTTGATAAGGCTTTTCCTATTCTCAGGTGACTGGAATGATGCACTCGTGTTGGATGCAAGCCCAGCCCAGGGACAGCCGGTTCCAAAGCAATTTCTGCTATGTGGCTAATGGTGAAACAAAGTGACGTGAGCACGACACGGTGGGCTGAAGAAATGCTTCAAACATACCTCAAAGCAAAATATCCTTTCACTCTCCCACTGCAAGCGCTGGGGAGAGACAAGGGCCTTGCTACAGTGGCAAACAGATCTCACTTCAAACCCCAACTCAGCTTTACCAGCTGTGTGACCTTGGGCAAGTTACCTAACCTCTCAGAGCCTTTGATTTCTTCATCTGTGAAATGGGATAACTATATGTACCTCAAGGAAGTTGTGTGTAAAGTGCCTGGCTCACAATAGGCACCTAGCAAATAAGCAAGTAATTGCTTGTGGTGCTGAGAAAGACTGCTGGGAACATCCCTGTGTGGTAGGGAAGGCCCATGGGGGAAAGGTAGTGCTCTAGAAGCTAGCTTTGGACAGATGCAGGCCCATACTGAAAATGGAAATGTTTCCTGCTGCTACAGATTCAAAGAAGGTCTTTGAATTTGTGTAAAACATGAAGGGATTAGCTACCAGAATTTTCTGTTAGTTTATTACATATGCAGGCACACAAATATGTCCAGGAAGTATAGAAAGCTAACTCAGCTTGAAGATCGGTAGGAATGTCAAGGTGGCTCAGCAGGGCATTCCGCACAGCCCCATTTTATAACCAAGTGTCCCTACTCAAAGAAAACTCATTTAGGTGGCCACGTTCTGCTCCATGTGTCTTCCTTCAGCCCTCCTTGACTGCAGCTGACTAGACCCTGGATGAGTGTGAAAGCTGGGGCTCTTTGATCTATCTCGCTCATCTTTTAAGATCTAGTTCAAGTGTTACCATTCACAGAAAGTTCTGGCCATTAGGATAGGACTGCCCTAGATGGTGTTGTGATACGCTGGGTGGGAGCTAACACGCAGAGGGATAGACTGGCCATCCTATCCAAGCCCTAGACACTAATCGGCATGGAAGAAGGACATAAACAACAGTACAACGTTTATTGAACACTTATTTTGTGTCAGGCATTAAGTGCAACACTTCTCTCACGTGATCTCTTCTGATAACCCATTAAGGAGTATACAGTTATTTTCTCCACTTTAGAGATAAAGAAAACAAAGGTTCATTTAGTTCAGTGGCTCTCCAAGCTGGAAGCAAGTGCCGATCTTGTTTTTTTCTAATCCGATGCCCTTAAATCACGCCGACACAGCCTCTCTATTGGTGGAGAGCCATGCCCGTGTGGCATGGGAACTAGGAAGTGCTCTGTTATTCAGTAGAAGCCATGTTCAGAGAGAGTGTGCTGTCATTTTTGTATGCATTTCTTGTATTGGATTTTTTAGACTGGATTATTTCAAGTTGTGAAAAAAATCACTCTTGTTCAATTGATAGCAATTCTTTTGTTTCATGATTTAAAGGTCATTCTTTTACATTTAAACAACATATAATTCAATGACGGAAATTCCTGTAGCAGCATTATTAGAACCAGGACCATATAGTAAACATTTGAAAAGCGCTTGGTCTTTTTGTAAATGGTCAGGTCATTAATTGATTCGTTCAAATACCCCTTATGTGGTAGATGACTAATAGAATAATCCATGTTTTAGGGAGAAGTTAAGGAGACCCTAGGAGGTTAATATGTACCCAGGTTCCCCACTGAAAGAGATAATGCAAGCTCAGAATCCAGCATCACTAACTAGTCATTCAATCAGTTCCTTGGTACTGAAAGTAAGTAACCCCTGGAGTGGCTGCACACATTGCAAAACTGTTGCAATATTTGAACTATATGCTTTTTGGAGTTAGAGTTGGAGACAATTGAATACTGTCCTCAACACTCCCATTCTATAATTTTAATGCTGGTAGATTTCCATCACTTCTTTCATTCCTCAAATATTTATTTGGTAATTATTATGTGTAGACATTGGGTTCTATTTTGGAGACACAACTCTGGGCAAGACTGAGCTTACATTGACAGGTGCAGACAAGTAAACTGCAGTTCTGTGGGGTGGATGAGAGCGGCGATGAACACACACACCCAAGAGGTGGGATATAGCTGTGATGTGTGAAGCTTATGCCAGCCAAAGGAGCTGCTTTGCCGTCCCAGACTCTTCTACCAGTTACCAGAACCCAGAAGCCTGTAGACAGTGGTTTCTCGAACTTTGACAGATGTTAAGAGTCGTCTGGGAACCTGCTATAGAATACCAAGGCCTGGGCCCTGCCTCACTTGAACAAAACTGGGCCTCTGTATTCTTGATCAGCTTTCCAGGTGATTCTGACACAAGCCTAAGTTTGAGAACCACTGCTGTGGACCAACACCTCACCATTCCACTGGATATAATATGATGCATGTGGCAGTTAAGTTATTTTCTGTGTTTTCTTTCTGGAATGTGGAATAGGACCTGCTACACGATACCTGATTTCAAGAGACTTTGGCTTGTTTGAAGCTGAATTACTCAAAGTGGGAAAATAGAATTTTATACCTCTTTTCATGTTGGTTACCTTGCCCCTGACCTGTATCTTTGGTTTATTGCACTCATTTTCTTTGAAGTTGTTTTCTGAGCCGAAAACATTTTATTGAAAAGTGCTCTTAGGAATTCAAGATGTGGAATTAAGTAGGAAATAGCAGCACTAGAACAGAGACAAATACTTGATTGAAGACAACATCCCTTTGGGGGAGAATCCCCATTTCTTATTTCTTTGTCACTTTCCCATTTCCACTGAATTGAGACAGGGCTTAAATCAAAGCTTTCCATGCACGATTGTGTGACTCAGGGGATGTTGCGTAACCTTTCTGTACCTCAGTTCCCTGACGTGTACAGGGGTGATAGTGATAATAGTGCCTGCCTCACAGGGTTTTCGTGATGATTAACTAAGGTAACACTTGAATGCACTTAGAACCGGACACCTAGTAAGTGCTAAATAAATGTTCTTGCTATTGGTTTTTCCATCCTACCTTTTAAATGTCTCACTCCTTGTGTGCCTGTTGTTTCATTTCTGGATTATGTTGAGGCTAAAGACCAGTGGGTTCTGTCAAGATTCATTCTAAAAGAATCGGGGCCTCATAAAGGACTAAAATGAAATGAAAGTAGCCTCATGGTTACTGCCAATGCTTCTTATAAACATACAGTGTTTAGAAACTGGGGATCAAAGTTTAGGAGCAGAACCTGTTGTCAACCAATGTCAATGTGAAACTGTGCTTTGGAATGGTGGGCCAAAGAGCCACCTGTAATCGATTCCCCCGAAGTTCCCCAGAGGAGCCCAGCAATCTCTTAGATGTGCCTGTCTACCATGGCCCACATCCCCTGCTCTTCCCCTTCCCAGGACGTGGCAGAAGGGCCAAGCTGAGGACCATGTGCAGACTGTGTGTAGGGTTGGGGTAGGGGACTGCTTCTGTCGCGGAACTTGCATTTCAATAAGATGTCTATATTTCCATTTTGCTTACTGCAGGCTAATAGGAAAATTCTCCATCCAAATGCGTGCCGCCTGACTCTTTCAGGGTCCCATTGTGGACCTGCAGACACAGCCCTGAGCACCTGCTCTGTGGCATGCCTCTATGCACCTCTCTGCTCCCTCCTTTCTCGATGCTACTGGGGGGACCAGGTCTCTGTCCCCTCAGCTTTCCTTATCTGTCCCAGCTTCACTGTGAAGCCCTCCACTCCTGCTCTAACATCCACTGTAATTACAAGCTTAAGTTGTAAAGAGAGATGTACTCTTTAAAAAATGTATATTCATTGCTATCCACCCTCTCCAAGCAGGACTGATATATATATATATATATATATACACACACACACACACATATATATATATATATATACATATATATATATACACACACACATATATATATACACACACACACACATACTTTGCTTTTGTATACAGAAATAAAACCACAACTATAAGGATTTTATGTGTGGATAATTTGGGAAGGAGGAAGGATTGGTATGCTATATAATTTTTTAAAAATATGTAACTAGTTTTATTTGTGTTTGGCCATTTCTATAGTGAGTGCATTTTGTATCAGGCTCCTATATTTTTATCTTTGTTCTCACATACCAGTTCTTAAAAGAGCATTTCTTATGCTCTAATACTAAATTTATCTGGTGGTCACCCTTATATTGTATTACTTTAATATTAAATATTTACGAGAAGAAAGAAAATTGTGCATAGAATTTATGTACCAATTTAGACATGTTTTAAATTTTTTGTATCTTGAAATAATTGTAGACTCACAGAAAATTGCAAAAATAGTACCTAGCATCCTGTGTATGGTTCCTCCAGCTTTCCCCAATGGTGGCGTATTATACAGCTGGAGTAGAATATCAAACCAAGAAATTGACATGGGCACAACACTGTTAACTAGACTACAGTTCTTCATTTTTCACCATTTTTACATGCACTCATTTGTGTGTGTGTATGTGTATGTAGTTCTACTCAGTTTTATTCAGCAGAACCACCAGTATAATCAAGATGTAAAACTGTCCCATCACCACAGAGTAACTCCCTTGTGCTATCCCTTTCTATTTGTATGCCTTGGCAACTACTGATCTGCTCTCTATCTCTATAGTTTTATCATGCTGAGAATTTTATGTAAATGAAAGCATGCAGTGTGTAACCTTTTGAGAGTAATATTTTTTCATTAAGCATAATGCCTTTAGATCTGTCTGGGGTATTGTGTGTGTTGATAGTTTGTACTTTTTTGTTGCTGAGTAATATTCCATTGTGTGAATGGACCAGAGTCTATTTAACGATTATTATTTTATTGTCTCCCATTTTTGAACTCACTTTTGGTGGTCTTTGAGCTGCTGACTTTCTGCTAGAGCTCTTATATCTAAGGAAGCTAATATATAATTTAGTGCTTCTAGCATGTCAGAGCTTATGTATGAGAATTTACATTCTGGTATATTCTCAGCTGTGGATAGTAATCTTGTGGTAGCATTTGGTCAGATTTTACATATCTTTGAGCCGTAGAATGGCCAGTATGTTCAGTTATGACCAGTTATTCTCAAATCTTTGCTTCCTATCATAGATTTGTCCCTTTGCATCTGCTCTTTTCTTATGTACTCATATACATCATATATACGTGGAATGATACTGATTTCTGAGCATTGAGTTTTTTGTTCAACATGGTAATAATAAATAATGAAATATATTTTAAGAATTTTAATTTTTATTTTTACTAATGGAAATCATATTCATTATAGAAGTTTCTGACGATCAAAGTGAAGATTTTAAAATTACCTGAAATCCTGCCACACAGGAAAAACTGCTACTTAATATTTTATTGTAAATCCCTCCCGGGCCTTTAGAACATTTAAGCTTTCTATTCCTCAGTATTAAACTGTCTATCCTCTAGACCTCACTTGGTGTTAGTCGCCTCTCTGGGAGCAGAGTCAGAGCGTGAGTACCCTGTGCTTGAGGGTCCAAGACATAATCAGAAAAACCTGAGCCATGTGCTCTCTCCGTTTTTTTAAAGATTTATTTATTTATTTGAGACAGCGTGAGAGAGAGTGAGCGAGTGTGTGAGAGCAGGGGGAGGGGCAGAGGGCAAGGGAGAGAGAATCTCAAGCACACTCTGCACTCAGCACAGAGGGTGACGTGGGGCTCGATCCGGCGACTCTGAGATCATGACCCAAGCTGACACCAAGAGTCAGACGCTCAACTGACTGAGCCACCCAGGTGCCCCTCTCTTTGTTTTCATAGCCCAGACCTCAGTGTCAAGCAGAATCCCATCTCCTTTCCTAATTGGTCGAGAAATTGCAGGAACCTTGACAAATCAGTTTATATCCTCCCCTCACCCCTACTCTTCCCTGAGAGTTGGGGTATCGCCAGCTCCAAGCTGACATCCTTTCCTGAGAACCAGTCCCTGGCCCCGCTTGGCCTTTCGAGGTAAGGATACCCGTCTCCCAAGCCGAAGTCACCCATAGTTTCCATTTCTCGATAGAAATCCCAAGGGGAAGGGATCCAGCAGCAGGAAGAAGAAAAAGGTTACCTATGTCATTCCTCTCTTAGAAGCCTCTAACGCCAGAGCACTGTTTTTGGGGGTCCTAAAGGTGACCTTCCTCAATGTCTGCCAGAGTTCTCCCCCTTGAGGTTAGAGTGAAAAGAAGAGGGCTGTGGCCCGACTGCCTCTCCTTTGTCTCAGTGGTGTGCTGGACCACGGGTCAGATGGCCTGAGGTGAGGGGAACTGGCCTCCCCGGCCCCGAGGCGTATAGCCTTTGGCCCTTGCGGTCTTCTGGCAAGCTCCAAGGAGGGTGCGCTTCCCGTCCCGGTCACCACCGTGTGCTCACATGCCTTGCTCAGGGAAGACGTTCAGCAGTTATTGTGGGGCTCGCCAAGTCCTTCTTCTTCCACTCCAGGAAGCGGATTGAAACGTTACACGGACATTGTGACAGGGATAGCCTTAAATCATCTCTAGTTTCTGAAAATAATGAAATTGCTCGCCAACTTGTTGCTACTATTGGTTACAAATTGCTAGGGCGCACCCCCCAGGTGATCCTGGCGCACCAGTGTGTCTCAGTCCTGTCATGTCCTAGGCCTTGCCACCCCTTAGAGCGGCATCATTTCTGCATTCCTGAGCTCTGATGTCCTGGCCCGTCATGGGCACTGCGGCCACCTTTTCCTTACCGCTCCTGCCGGCCATCCTTGCAGCCCTCTCTTCCATCTGTTCACCACAGGACTAAGACGGAGCGGTCGTTGTGAAGGGCACACCTATGTGTTCCTGGACCTCGTGGCCTGCCAGTATTAGCGGGTGGCACCCAGGGTCCCCAGGAGCTGCCTGCTAAGTTCTCGAACCTTATGCCGTCTCCCCGCAGCCGTTCTAAGCCACCGGTATTTCCTTCCCAGAAGGCATTTCCAGCCTCCACATCTCCCCACGGGTCATTCCCTCTGCTAAGATGGTCTTTCAGCCTGCGGTTCTCCAGAGTCAAACTGAGCATTACCGTCTTTCAAGAAGAGGTCTTTGGTGCTTTCTGGAGGAACTCTATGCTCCCACAGCTCCTTGGGTGAACCTCTAGTGCAGCTGTGTCAACTGTTAATTTCTTGTCTTCTCTACCCCCTTATCACTGTCCTGCAAATATTTGGAAAGAGATTACGTTCTATTTGGTCTTGTATCCTTAGTGTCCGACAAGAGTAGATGTTCAACACATATTCGCTGAATCAATCAGTATAATTAAAAACCTCCACATGTTTTTTAATTTTGTCCTACCCTGGTATTCATATTTAAAACAATTCTTTCTCAATATTCTTGTCAAATAGGTCACATTGGACGACTGCGTTTGTTTTTCTCCCTCTGAGAAGATATCTTCACAAGCATTGTGCCAAATAGGACTTCTTTTAGGTGAGTCTCTTGAAATACCGTGTGAGAAAGTTTTTGAAAACATATTATGTGTTGACCCCTCTTGATGCTCATGATTTCTCTCCTTATCAGAATAAAAATACGAGTATCACTCACATGGTTGGATGATTCTTTAATACTGGCAAAATTCTACCTTTGAATATCGTTGCCCAACTTTGTTGATCCCTGAGCATGTTTTATTATTTTTTTGACATTCTCTCTGCTGGATTTCCTTCTGCCTGTCAACTGGCTCCAGTCTTGTCTAGCTCTTTAAAAGCACCCTTGTTAAGGCTACTTATAGAGACTTTGCTTTGCCACACCTGGCCTTTTCTTTCCACTCTCCCTTCCAGTGACCTCTACTGCCCCGTGCTTCCTGAACTTGCATGTGCATCAGAATCACCTCAGAGCTTGGTAAAACACCGACTGCTGGGGTCCACCCCGTTCTGGTTCAGCAGGTTTGGAGTAGGGCTGAGAATTTACATTTCTTAACAAGTTCCCAGGTGTTGCTGATACTGCTCATAGGGGACCGCACTTTGCGAGTCTGCTTTACCAGCATGCCTAGCACTCTGCCAATTTTCACAACTGCAGCCACTTAACGCACACTTACTGATTCTGCGCCACACTGCTAGGAAGGAATAGGAGGCCTTTAGTTGGTCCAGTACCGTGTAACTTTACAAGTGGTTCAGTGTAGTCCGTGGATCTGGGCCTCTGCTCAGTGTTCCAGCTCCCACATTTTATCCTTTGCTGGGTTCCTTGCTGGATATTTTCTTTCCTGGGGGACGAGGGTAGTTTGATTTCCCTTGTGGAGCTCCTTCTGGAAGCTGAAGATCAGAAGGTAAGTTTACTTCCCAGATCTGGGAATCTACCTGTTGGCCTAGTTCTATGTTTGTGACTGTGATTACTCTGGAGTCGCTGGTTTGTCTGTACTGATTTCTTCCTGTTTGGTGTTAAGACTTCAGGGTTTAGCCTGTTTTGTGCCAGTGTGTCTGGCATCTCGGGATTGCTTAGTTCTGATGGGGCCTTTGTGTTAGGCAGGCTGGACTTCAGTAGGTACTCCAGGCTCCCTTATTTTTGCATTTTAAAAGTTGAATATTCAATTGAACAATTTTGTTGCTATTTATATGACTGTTGCTTTATTTCCCCTTTTCTTGGTTTCTCTGTTGTTTTCAGACTCCTCAACCCCAGCCTCCATCTCCCTCATATCCTGAGACTCGATTCTGGCTGCTTTTTCTTAGACAAATGCTTACTTTTCTGATAAGATCATGCAACATGGCTGTAAGGTTCTAGTGCCATTTACATACATAACTTTGTTCAAAGTTAAGTACAGTTGATCCTGGAAAAACACGGGTTTGAACTGTATGTGTCCACTTGAGTATTTGTTCTGATACAGTACTGTAGATGTATTTTCTCTTCTTTATGATTTTAACATTTTCTTTTCCCTAGCTTGATTATAAGAATACAGTATATGAAACATATGACATGCAAAATACGGGTTAATCGACTATTAGAGGTAGGGTTTCAGACAACAGTATGCTAATCGTAATTTTTTGGAGAGTCAAAAGTTACATATAGGTTTTCAACTGTGTGGAGGGGTTGGTGCCCCTAACTCCTGTGTTGTTCAGAGATGAACTGTATAATTTCTCCTTTTACTTTTGGCACTTAAATATTTTTTCTAGTACTGGTATTGTTTTATTTGAATATAGTTAAGATAAAGTGTTGCATTTCAGGTGCACAGCCTAGTGACTTGACAATTTATGCATTATGCAGTGCTCACCACGGAAAACGTAGCTACCATCTGTCACCATACAAAGTTATAATATTATTGACTACATTCCCTATGCTGCATTCTTCATCCATTTTCTCTACCTTGTAAGCCCATTTCAATGATGCTTAGGAGCTTGCTACTCAAAAGTGTGGTCTGACATCAGCGCCATCAGCTGAGTTAGGGGAACTCATTGGAAACGCATAGCTTCAGACCCTACCTCAGATCTAGTGAATTAGCATTCACATTTTAACAGGAGCCCCAGGTGATGTGTGTGCGCATTGGAAAGAACTGGTCTATGGTATAGCTCCTGTAGGATCAATTGCTATCACTTGAGCAAACGTGACTCAATCTTAGCACGTAACTTTTTCCAACTTAATCGCCACTGATATAATTATCACGAAGTGTTTGTGGTGGGTTTCTAACTGACAGTATGGACTATGACAAACAAACCATAATTGTGCAGGAACCCAGAAGTGCTTTGTGTATGTCTGAGATTTCTTACTTGGGATGTTTCTTTGGCCAGGCCCAGCCAATGTTACCAGCATACCAAAGGGATATTTCTGTGTTTGTTTGCCATGGTCGTACGTGGGCTTGGTTGAGAGGCAGCCTGAGGTTCCAGGGTGGATGAGCATCACCCCACACTCAACACTGTATTCTAGGTGTTTAGTCTAATGCTGGCCCATAGCAGGTGACCATTCAAACATCTCTCACCAGCATTTAACTTGGGGAAAGTGTTGAAAGTGGATCAGACTGGGTGAACTAACTCTACCCCAGGGCTTTTTTGGTGAATGGGGCCAGCAGTAGTGGTCTGAACAGTGACAAGTAACTGGCCTTGCTGGCAGATGTCCATCTCTCTAGGAACAGGACTCCAGCCAGTGACTAAGTGTAGATGTCAGACCCAGTCATTGTGGGGAGAGGGTGATAAAGACCTGTATGGAGTGTGAGAACCTCAGTCAAGACTGCCCAGGTTCAGAATAGAGCTACAGCCCCAAAGGCAGGAAACCTGGAACATCAAACTGGAGACCCAGGTGGACGGGCCCTTATTAGCAGTGTGGTAGAAAGAGCATGGGTTCTCGAGTCCAACTTGGGTCCGCATCACAGGCCTCCTTCCTCCTAGCTGTGTGACCTTGAGTAACTCAACCTCAGATGGTCTTCCTAGTCAAATAAGCCTGCATGTAAAGGGTCTAATACAGGGCTTCAAATAGTAGGCACTTAAGTAAATGGTGGTTGCTAATAGGCTTATTATAAGTAGAGGCAGTCATAGTCTTAGGTGACCACGTGGACCTCGGGAATGTTCAGGTTCTCTGAATTCCCAAGGTTAGAGCAACAAAGCTAATTCTGACAGTTGGAGGTTTGGATAGCTGATGGACTGCCTTGTTGGCCAGAATGGAGAGTGCATACTCAAAGTACGTGTGCTTAGTTAGGTGTATTGGAGAAGGTGATGATAGTTCTTAGTGCCAAGTGGGCAGCACTAAAAAATGGTACCAGTATGGCACCACTGGTAGTCACAAAGCCTGGATTATAGGCGTAGGCTGCTGTGGAGGTCTGTGGTTTTTGACAAGTTGGTTTATTACTCTGCTCACTTTGTTTGTCTGTAAATAGGGGAATTGAATGAAATGCCCCTGCAGGTAATGGGCAGTTCATATTGTTAGAGGTATTCCTAGTATAATGGAATTTAGTGGGAATTCTGTGTGTAAGATGAAAAAGTATAATTTTCATCCTTGTATGTAGCTTTTGTAAGGGGTTATTTATAGACTTGAAGTGCAGCTTCCCCTGTCCCCTCCAACCTGCATGCAGTCAGTGAGGTGGAGCCCAGGTGGTGAGGGAGATGGACAGTCGCTGAATGTCAGAGTTGAGTCTCATCCTTGCTCTTAAACCTCCTGAAATTCTGGAACGAGTCTCTCCCATTGCAGTAGCAGCTAGATGGAAAGGGACTGTTGATCCTTGACCTGTAGTAGTTTTCAAAAAGGATTAAGTCTGAAAGCAGATGGAAATTTTTTTTTTATTACAATGAATTCTTAGATGTACAGGCATGCTTTTTCATGAGCATGCTCCTTCTGTATGGGATCTCTTTTGCTAGTGAATTTGCCGAGTGTGTGTGAGTAGCAGAACCCTATGCTGATGGAAGAAGACTGAAAGTCACCCAAGGACTAGGTGAGGGCCTTTCTAGTCTCCTGGAGTCCTGTGTGTTTCACTGTGTGGATGCTGTAGAGATGTGTTTGGTTCGTGCTTCTCATTCCGGAGGTTGTGCAAACGTTAGCACTTGGAGGGCTTGCTCAACTCAACTCCTGGGCCCCATCCTCAGATTGCATGGATCTGGGGTAGGGCCTGAGAATTTGCATTTCCAGCAAGCTCCCAGGTGATACTGATGGTGACCTGGCCCCAGGTTGAGTAGCACAGCGGTATGCTGTTTTCATTATTGTTTTCTATAGTCTGATTATCTTCCAGCTTCTAATGACCTCTTCTGTTTGCCAGTCAAAATCGGTCATCTTCCTTTTTCTTCACCTGCTCTCCTCTTAAGGGAAGAAGTGACTAAGGTGACCCTTGTGTTAGCCTAGGGGGGATTTACCCTTAATCTGAAATGGCTTGGATGCCATTGTGGATAGGCAATCGTGATCATGGAAAAGAAAAAGATTTATTTCATGGCAAAACTTGAGAGTTGCTCCTTTGAACCTCCTGGAGGCTGGGCAAAAGCATCACTAGATGACTCAATAACCAGAGGTTTGCTGGGTTTGTTGCTGTTCTTTAAACCCTCTGTTGGAACCCGAAGTAGAAAATAAAAACAGAGGTGACAAATGTCGAAACTTGAGTCTTACAGACTCTTCTTTGGGGAGTCTTCTTCATCTTGCTCTCCAGCCTGTTTGGCCCCAGTGAAGCCTCGCTGATGGGGTGCAGGCAAATGCTTTCCCTGGGTGTAACCTATGAACCCTCAGGTCAGCCACCCTAGAGAGGCCTAATACTTGATTTGGGGAAGATTCCTCACTGTCTCTTGGTCCTCTGGCAAGTAGATTCCCAGACCGCTAAAAACAACAAAAACAAAACAATAAAACAAAAAAGCTCCCCTGGGTCCTGTACCCTGCACAGCTTTGAATATCTGTGTGACTTTGGACTGGTTTCTTCACCATCTGGCCTTTTCTTTTACCTGGACACCTTCTGGGTCTAGTCCTGAGCCTGGAAATTAAACTTGGACCAACCAGACAGATGGGAGATGGGTTACATGGTGACGTACTTACTGGCTGTATTGTAAGGTCTAGTTTAGCCTCATTGTCCTGGTGGGGGGCTGTTGAGGGCTAAGGGTCTCCTTGTATTGGAAAGCCAGAAAGCCTGAGGCCCTGTCTGCCTAGGGTAGTGGGTGGCCAGTTCAAAGATGTACAGCGGCAAGCAAGTTATATAAATGGGAGAAGTGAGCTGGGAGTGGTGGTAGGGAAAAGAGGATTGTAGTGAATGGAGACATGTGCTGTGTCTTAAGAGGACAGCAGCTAAGGAGACACAGCTGACTGTTGCCATATAAGAATGTTGCCTAAAGTTGCCAGATCCTCCCAACTTGGCAGGAAAAGCCAGAGCTTTAGGGGATTCCTCCCACCTCCCAGTGTGAGAGAAAAAGTACTTCGGAAAATTGTCAAAGGTCTTAAATAGCTCTTGAGGTTGAACTTGGCCTGCAAAGACCCTATTTTGACTGCAACTGTGGCATATTGAGCAGGGAAGTAAAAATTGAGTTTATCGGCTATTGATAATCATTTGTAAATGTACATCTGTCTTACATCAGAGGTTTTTGATCTGATTCCCCAGCTTGGGTTTACTTAGGTCTTAAGCAACAGATAAGGATTTAACAACATATTTTAATACTCATTAAAATAGAACTCAGGATTCTGTTCCAAGCTTGTACAGAAATGGATCTAGAGAAGTATATTCTATGTTGGAATCTGTCTGTCTCTTGGCTTCCCCCAACAATTAGATTAAAATGAAAGAATTTAGCCCAAGGATACTAATGGCATATGGTATTAATACAAATCTACAACACTTCTAATTTGAGCATAGGAAAATGAAGAGTGAGCACCGCTGGCTGAGCGACAGTGAGTATATCTAGGGGACTGCTGTGATTCTAAATTTCCAGTGCTATTTTTGTCCAGAGATAATGTTGAATCATTCTTGCAAAACACTTAACAGCCAAAGAAAAAGTAAGGGCAAGGCAAAAGACCGACCTGAACTTGATGAAAGACCTACCAAAGAGCAGATGTTGCCCTGCCTATTCCTATTGCATTGCCTGTGCTGTTCTGGGTCGCTATAGCCTGAAGAGGGACGATGAATAAACGGGTGCACACCAATGGGAAAATACTTAATACGGAATTGTCGAGCATGTAGCAGAGTCCTGTTAGAGCCAAATAACTCTTCATAAATAATTAACTCAAGATTTTAAGACTTACTTGCTTATCCAAAAGGACTCTAACTACAAATATCAGCATAAATGGGTGATAGTATAATTACTCTTTTTTAAATCAAGGGCCAACTAATGTTTCAACAACTCTTAATGTCTGGAGTTTTTAAACTATCAGAATCCATTCTTAAGGTCTGGATTGTAGTTTGTGTTTTGTGGGTGTGATACATCCAACCTAAAAAAGTTGAGAAAATTTTCTAAGAAATAAAATCCCCATTAAACACACACACTTTCTCTCTCTCTCTCTCTCTCTCTCTCTCTCTCTCTCTCTCTCTCTCTCTCTCCCTCTCTCTCTCCCTCTCTCTCTCCCTCTCTCTCCAGACTAGGAGAGGCCGGGCAGTCTAAGTTATGAAGTGCTTCAAGCTTTTCTCAGCCGGGCAGAACTACCACCTGGCTGGGGTTACCTGGGTCTGAAGACTTTAACAGTCTTGATGCCATGTAACCTTGGTGTTAGGCAATCATGTAGATACCCTGATCTTGAGAGACTTTGGGTGGCCTGGAGTCTGCCTTGTTACAGAATGCTATGTAACTACATGTGATAGCTACTTCCCTCCCAAAGGCATCCTGAATCAACTAGAAGGCTTTTTCTCAGCATTGACCATCGTCCTTAGACTTCTGGGCTACTGTATCCCTGCCTTTTCATATTGGGGTTCCCCTTATTCCCAAAGTGCAGATAGCCTTGAAGTAGCTTAGACTTTTTTTCTAAGAAGGTTTGCTTTTGCCTGGGCCTGGGCCTCCTAGAATTGTCAGATCCCATGATTCTAGTCTTAAAATCCTTTTGGTTTTATAGACTCCTTAAGTCTTTCCTAACTAAAATCACGTGTTTTTTTTTTTGTTGTTGTTGTTGTTATTAAAGAAGGTTGTGTATCCTGTCGTTCAAACAAATCTACAGCTCTCTCCTTATAGCTGGCTGGTCAGATAGATTGAATTAGTTGGAGACTAAAATATGCCTGCTGCTTGGCTGCTCAAAAAAAAACCAAAACTTTTTTTTGTTGTTTTTTTAATGGCCACACTGCACATTTTGACTACTAGGATTCATTAATGCCTGTCTCTGTCAACGCTCTTAGGCTTTTACTCCTCTGAACTACATGTTGCTCATGTTGACCTATAACCCATCCTCCAGTGGACAGATGCCAATATGCATGGGCCATTGGGTGATACGTTCTTGGAACTCTGATACCGGAGCACATAGCATGACTACTTAGCACTGATCTTGATTTGATCTTTGACTGTCTCGCTGGCTATACTCTCATTCTTTTGATCAGATGTTTACTTGGAACTCCAAAGAGTGAGCCCACTAAGTGTTACATAAAAGTTATATTTGACTTCCACAGAAGTCAGTAGGCCGCTAGAAGATAGAGTGCAGACATTGGCTTCATATTTGTGAACTCCATGGTCCCTCCTCTTAGCTATTCTGTGAAGACCAAGACCATTCTGGGGAGGTGTAAAGATTAAGTCAGAGTTCTCTGGTGCTCCTAAAAGGATAGCAAATTTTTTTGCCTTAAAATTGCAAGAAGGCTTTGGCAGTGGAGCTTATAAAAGCAGGCCTCTTAAATATTCTCTGTACAAAAGGGAGTATAAATTATTATAGCCTTATCTCAAAAGAAATCTGGCAATTGTCTTATCTACTAATTGGCTTTCTAGGAATTTGTCATAAGGGAAATGAGGTTAAGGTGAATAAAGGTATGTGTACAAGACTAGATTTTATTAGTACAGTGGATAGTAGGAAATGGGCAACAAATAAAATGGTTACTATATAGTGTTACCCTCTGGAGTATTATGTACTCATTAAGATTAAAATATTTTGAAAATATTTGGGTGGAAATAAAATATCATCCAAGACATATAAAACTGCATGTAGCATTCCTTTTTCTTCTCACAGGTTGTCATTAGGTAATAGAATTGCATGTTCCCTGTGGATTCTTTTTTTAAATTTTTCTATACTTCTTACTGTTGCTTTTAGAATCAAAGTGGTGAAGGAGTTACTTGAATGATCTGATTTCTTACCTGATCCTGTTGCTGTCAGGGCAGATGAATGAGTATAGCCTTTGCATTGTTGCTATTCCAGGCCCTGAGAAAGTCGGTTCAGTAACTGTGTCTAAAATCTAGCATAGGGGAAAGGGGAACCCTCTTACAGTATTGGTGGGAATGCAAGCTGGTGCAGCCACTCTGGAAAACCATATAGAGGTTCCTCATAAAGTTGAAAATAGAGCTACCCTATGACCCAGCAATTGCACTACTAGGTATTTACCCCAAAGATACAACCGGAGGGGCACCTGCACCCCAGTGTTTATAGCAGCGTGTATAATGTGTATATGTCCACAATAGCCAAACTATGGAAATAGCCCAGATGTCCATCAACAGATGAATGGATAAAGATGTTGTGGGGTGTGTGTGTGTGTGTGTGTATACAGTAGGATATTACCCAGCCATCAAAAAAATGAAATCTTCACATTTGCAATGATGTGGATGGAACTAGAGGGTATTACGCTAAGCGAAATAAGTCCATCAGAGAAAGACAATTGTCATATGATGTCACTCATATGTGGAATTTTTTTTTTTTAAAGATTTTATTTATTTGACAGAGAGAGACACAGCGAGAGAGGGGAACACAAGCAGGGGGAGCGGGAGAGGGAGAAGCAGGCCTCCCGCGGAGCAGGACGCCTGATGCGGGGCTCGATCCCAGGACCCTGGAATCATGACCCGAGCCGAAGGCAGACGCTTAACGACTGAGCCACCCAGGCGCCCCCATATGTGGAATTTAAGAAACAAAACAGAGGATCATAGGAGAAGGGAGGGAAAAATGAAACCAGACAAAATCAGAGAGGGAGACAAACCATAAGAGACGGAATCATACGAAACAAACTGAGGGCTGCTGGAGGGGAGGTGGTGGGGGAATGGGGTAACTTAACTGGGGGATGGACGTTGAGGGCATGTGATGTAATGAGCACTGGGTATTATATATAAGGCTGATGAGTCGCTGACCTCTACCTCTGAAACTAATAATACGCTATATGTTAATTAATTGAATTTAAATAAAAAAAATATAAAAAGTATATAATCTGAAAAAAAAAAAAAAAGCTAGCATACGGAGGCTTGACTTAAACTGGTGTCCCCAAAAAAGGAAGTCCTCACGAAACAGTGGGGGTACAAATAGGTGGTGGCATATAAGAGTCCAGGGGGAGATGGGGGCTAGTCCCAGAACTGTACTCAGTATCTGACGACTGCTTCCCTCATTTCTCTCTGCTGTCATCCTGTGCTTACCCATGTTCTTGATTTCCGATCTGTTCTAAGCACTTTTTTTTTCTATACCAGACTAGATTCTGTCTTGACAGGAATTATATCCTGTGCCACAGGGGCACCTGGGTGGCTCAGTCGGTTAAGTGGCTGCCTTTGGCTCAGGTCATGATCCCGGGGTCCTGGGATCGAGCCCCGCATCGGGCTCCCTGCTCAGCAGAGAGCCTGCTTCTCCCTCCCCCTCTGCCTGCCGCTCTGCCTACTTGTGCTCTCTCTATCTCTCTGTCAAATAAATAAATAAAATCTTAAGAAAAATCAGTTTATATCCTGTGCCACAGCCAGAACTGACACCTTCGTGAATGGCCGGTGTATGCCAGGTTTGTTGTCGGGCGCCAAGACTTCATCTATTAGGAGATGAAGTTAGCAAGGCCTGAGTGATTAACATCCCACCATAGCCAGCTGTGGTTCAGGATGGGGCTCCACGGTCAGAGGATGATGGAATATCTAAACAGGCAGTTAAGGCAGAAGCACCATTAAATGACAAGCTAATTCTTAGAGATAACTTGCTAATGTATCTAAATAGGCTATGTAATCTCACTATTTTATAATGTGGTTTAAATATTCTATTAACAAGGGGATACTAGATTTTGTAAGGTTGCTAGATAAAATACAAAACACCTGGTTGTATTGACCTTTCAGATAGACGAACAAATAGCTTGTCGCTAAGAATGTACAAGTATGTGTTAGTTTCAGTATGCCTTGGATGTTGCATGGGATATATATATATCCTGGCCGATTGTTCATTGCCCATCAGAAATTGAAATTTAACATGGAATCTTAGATTTTCATTTGTTAAATCTAGCCTAAGTTTTGGGTAACTTAATTTGCTTTGAAAGTGGCAAATGTCCAAGTCGAAGGTCCTTCTGATAGTTCAAAACTTGTTCTGATAACCTAGTATGCTGTTCCTTTTTTATGCCATTGGCATGGATTTGGCCACTGTGGGAGAGGCTAAGGCTTGGCATGTGAGTGTACAGAGCTCAGAGCAGATAGTGGGCTTCTACCAGCAAGATTCCCCTGCATCTAATAAGTGCCTGACTCATTTTGTGGGCTGTGGTAGGGGTGTCCGTTGCTCTGGTTGACAGCTTGAACATTCTCATTTAGGTTCTTATACGCTTGTTCTATCATCTATCTTCCCTAACCTTTTTTTTTTTTTTTAAACCATTGAGAAATGATTTATATACCATAAAATGCACCCATTTTATGTGCGTCTTTCCATGACTTTTAGGAGAATCACTGAATTATATGATGATGACCGTATCTTCAGATGCTGGAAAAATGCCTTAAGTAAATGATCCCGTTCATAGTTCATTATTAAAAACTGAGGTGAATGAAGTCCTGTAATGGTCTTATGGTCCTTTAAAAGCCAATTTTGTTAAAACCCATTGGATTGGTGGCTGAGGGGGTCAGAGGTGGCAGAGGGAGCTGAGGCATCAGATACGAGGTTCTGTAGCTATATATAGCATTTAGCAAGTTGGAGTTCTAGAGACGAACACCCAAAACATGGGCCAGAAGCTATCACACTGCAGTAAAAATGCATTGGAGAAACAGAGGAAGCAACTGGGAATTCTGCCAACTGATGAATGGATAAAATGTGATATATTCAGCAATAAAAAGGAACAAATTATTGATACATGGATGAGCCTCAGGAACATCCTAAGTGAATGAAGCCAGGCACAAGGGACCACATAGGATTCTAAATCTAAAGGGGTAGAAAAGAGATGAGTGGTTGCCCAGGGTTGGGGGCACAGGGAAGTGAAGGGAATATATGTAAATGGCAAGAGGGATTTTACTGAGGGGATGAGGATGTTCTAAAACTGGATCGCGTGGCGATTGTTAATGATATCCCAAGGAAGTTTTCCCATTAGGGTGGAATCTCTCTTAAATCATGGACCACAAAGTTGGTTGTTTAAATGCAAATTAGATGTGATTATAATAACCTGCATCTAGCAGTTTTGTGGCACTGAACTCTTGTAGCAAACTTTAAGGGGTCAGTAAGTGAATCTTTCAAGTCTTGTTTGCTCTTGTGATTCCCCCCCCCCCCCACCCCGCCATCAAAGTAATTTAAAAAGCTGGACTGGGGGCGCCTGGGTGGCTCAGTTGGTTAAGCGACTGCCTTCGGCTCAGGTCATGATCCTGGAGTCCCTGGATCGAGTCCCGCATCGGGCTCCCTGCTCAGCGGGGGGTCTGCTTCTCCCTCTGACCCTCCTCCCTCTCGTGCTCTCTGTCTCTCATTCTCTCTCGCAAATAAATAAATAAAAATAAAAAAAAATAAAAAAAATAAAAAGCTGGACTGGGAGAGGCAGCAAACGCCCAGGTCTGAGTGTCCTAAATGGGAGTCTTGGTTCAGTGTGGGCTGTTGATGTGGCTGCACAGGTCTCTTTACCTCGCTTAGTCTCAGTAGAACAATAAAGGCTTTTCGTGAAGAGTAAATTTCATGTATATAAAAGCACACTCTAAAACTTATTCAAGAGCGTTATCTTAATCCTACTGCAGTTAGGACCTTCTGACTCATTAAATTTGAATAAAAATAGGAACTGTTTTAATGACTAGAACTCTAATGTTTTAAAGAAAGATAATCCCTTTCAAACTCTTTTTTGTTATGCTCAGGACAACTTGGTTTAAAGGCTTTGGCTATATTCAAGTGATTGTGATTGTCAAAATGATAGGACTGATTGATGACATGCAGCAGTTATAAACTTAAGTAAACCTTACAACATAGCCTAAAGATAAATAACATAAAAACTGACAAATTACAAGAAGAAATAAGCAAAAGTATAATTCTAGTGGGAGAGTTGAGCACAGTGTAGCTATCTAAGAAAATGAATCTGGTGGAGAGGTGTGTTTTTTAAAAAAACGAAAGTCTCAATAACAGAATCATAAACAGAATATATATTCTTCAAAGTGTACATAGGATATTCTCAAACAAGAGGTTTGCACAAGGCCAAAATATTAGCCTTAAATTCTGAAAACCAGTCACAGGCCATTTCCAGGTCAAAATTAAAAACAGTGAAGAAATAGCTTATCCTCGTGTGAACACTGTTCTCATTTCTAAAAACTCAAATGTTCTCTAAAGTAAAATGCTATTTCAAATGAAATGGTTAAAAAGCTCTATATTGCATAACTTGTGGAATTCCACAGAAGGTCTAAGAGGGAAGTTGCTGGTCTGCCTTAAAAATAAAATGAAACGTGTTTAAGATAGAACTCAGGAAACTGGTAAAAGAAAAACAGTAAAGAAGAGTAAAGCCGGGCGCCTGGGTGGCTCAGTTAGTTAAGCGACTGCCTTCAGCTCAGGTCATAATCCCGGGGTCCTGGGATCGAGTCCCACATCGAGCTTCCCTTGCTCTGTGGGGAGCCTGCTTCTCCCTCTCCCTTTGCCTGACACTCTCCCTGCTCTCTCTCTGTCAAATAAATAAATAAAAATCTTAAAAAAAAAAAAAAGAGTAAAGCCAAAGAGGAAGTAAAGATAGATAATAAAAGAAAAATCGGTTTAGGGGCGCCTGGGTGGCTCAGATGGTTAAGCGTCTGCCTTCGGCTCAGGTCATGATCCCAGGGTCCTGGGATCAAGTCCCGCATCGGGCTCCCTGCTCCTTGGGAGCCTGCTTCTCCCTCTGCCTCTCTCTCTCTCTCTCTCTCTGTCTCTCATGAATAAATAAATAAAATCTTTAAAAAAAAAAAGAAAAAAGAAAAATCGGTTTAGATGATCTGCACAACCAACAGCTACATCTTTAAAAAGAGTGATAGAGGCAAATCTTTGGTGAGGGACTAAGAAAATAAGGGGGGAAACCAGTATTTGGAATGAAAAAAGGTGGCATATGCACATGAACACAGAGAGTTAAAGCGGTCATTGAATTTAAACTTACGTAAGAGGGATTTCCTATAAGTATGTGCATAGAGACGTCCCAATGTGTAAGTATATATACACATAGATGCACACATGCACAACAATCTTGATCCAAGAAGTAGCAAATATGAATAAAAAGTTCAATGAAACATAAAAACTGTGCTTTAAAATAGACCTCTCCCTCAAAATAACTTGAAGATTAACCAGTTTTAGGAGTAAACTTTGATGGAAATTTAAAGGCCTGAGCAACCTTTGTTTTTTTCTTTAAGACTTGCCATTGCGCATATTTAAAGGAAAATGAATAAAGCATTTTCTATGGCTAGAACTACAACCAAATAAAGTCAAATAAAAACTGTGGGCCAGTCTCACCTTGTGAACATTGATAGGAAAACCCAAATAAAAATCGGATAAACAGCAAAGCTGTAAAATCAAGTGGGAATTTATACCAGGAATTCAAGAATGTTCAGACACTAGAAAAGCTATCAGTGGAATTTGCCACCTTAGCAAAGTAAAATAAAACCAGTGTATCCATCTACCCCAGTCAATGGCTGAAAAAAGAGGAAAGATTTAAAAACCCATTAGTGATAAAATCTCATGGTAAATAGGAATTAAGAATGCATGAACATTGTACTTCACGTTGACGATTAAGTATGCCCATTCAGCTTGGGTCTGGGACATGATGAGGATGTCGGTTTCTCCTACCTAATATTTCAGTGGAGAGCTTCAAAATTGAATATAATAGTGAAAACTCCTAAGTGCTTAAAGTCTGAATTTGATTATTTGTGGACTTTCTGTAGAAAATCCAAGAAGATAAACCTATATTACGAGTTCAGCCAGGTTTTCTGAGATAAGGTCAGTATTAAAAAAACAAAAACAAACCGTATACCAACAGCAATCAAAGAGGTAAGAGAAAATATCCTTTTCACTGTAGGAATGAAAATAGAAACCTGGTAAAACTACAAACCTAATAAGACATATATGGAAGATCTTTAAGGAAAAATTAAATCTTAAGATACAAAAATAAAATATTTACCAGCTATACTACTCCATTGGAGCACTCAGTATTAAGTTGATTATCCTCAAATTAATTTAGGAATGTATTATAATACAGAAATCCTTCAGATTTTTAATGGAACTCACCAGATTCTGAAATACTTCCAGAATAGTAAATGGACAGAAAATATGTGTAAAAGGAACTTAGCAAAGCTTAGGATGCATCATGCAGCTGTAGTACTTAGCATAGTGTGCTGTTGGTGAAGGAGGAGACCAATCGATCAGGATCCAAATAGACAACGTAGAAAGAAACAGAAGACAGTTCTGTGAAGGAGGTGGCACTAAAAATTAATGAGGAATTGATGGATTGTTCAATAAATGCTGTTGGGAAAGGACTTTGATATTGAAAAAGTAGATTGCCTCCTTAGACTTTGTGAGTTCACGACCTTCTTGGGAGCTTTGTCTGTGTGACCTGCAACCAGCTCCCTTCAAGGCAGGGAGAGACCAACAAAAGGGAAAGACCCCTCTGTGGTGGTAGGTGGCAGTTTTGATCATAGCATGAGGAAGGTCCATACGAGGCTTGTCTTGGGGCGACAGCAAGATGTGTGGATCCCCACACATGCCCTCCAAATCTTAAAAGTTCATAAAGATGCCCTTAACTGAACTCAGTCACAGAGACCATGTCAGTGTTTTCACCGTAACCTCATCATCTCAAGGCTGTGTTCTTGGAGCAGTCTCTGGGAGTGGGAAAGGCAAGCAGAAGCCATGTTCCAAGGACAGGGGAAGGCTGAGGCGTCTGAGTTCCCGGGTCCAGTGCCAGGGTCAAAAAATGGTTAAGGTCTTTTTTGATCATGTTTCCCAGTAGACTGTACACAAAAAAATAATTCCAGAGAAATTGGACGTTTAAGTTGAAAGAGATACCTTGAAAATATTCACAAGAAATTGTGGAGTAACATCTCTGTGACCACGCAAGTAGAAGATATTTTAAAATAAAAATGACTAGGCATAGAAGGAAAAGACAACATTTTAGTAGGTCTGGGTGGAGACTTTTCTAAGTCAAAGGACACTATTAAACACACAACTGAGAGGAAGGCAACATATGGGGAGGGTATTTTTTAGCATATATAACAAAACATTAGTATCTGAAATGGAGAAAGAACCCTGTACCTCAATAGAAGGAGAAACCTGTAAGAGAAACACAGGCAAGACTGTACACAGTGAATTCAGAGTAGAAATTGAAATATTTAATACAACCTGTGAAAAATTCATTTTCTTTTTTTAAGATTTATTTAGTTATTTTTATTTATCTTAAATTTTATTTTAGTTTTTATTATGTTAGTCACCATACAGTACATCATTAGTTTTTGATGTATTGTTGGTATTAAGGAGGGCACGTATTGCATGGAGAACTGGGTGTTACATGAAACAATGAATCATGGAAAAGTTCATTTTCACTTTGAACCACCAAAGTGTCATTTCTTTTTTTTTTTTTATTAGAGAGAGAGAACACAAGCAGGGGGAGGAGCAGAGGAAGAGGGAGCAGACTCCCCGCTGAGCAGGGAACCTGATGTGGGGCTCAATCCCAGGACCCTGGGATCATGACCTGAGCTGAAGGCAGATGCTTAACCGACTGAGCCACCCAGGCACCCCCCACCAAAGTGTTATTTCTTCATCTGGATGACCAAACTTCAGTCTGAAAAGACAAGATGGAGAATATGAGAATATGTCCACTGCTAGTGCGTGCAAACTGGTAGAGCCCCTTTGAAAAGGCTTTCACCACCATGAGTTGCAAGTATCAAATACCTACTTTGGCGCATGCCCTGCACACTCAATCTGGTGTCCAGGGAGAGTACGAGGATGTTCATCTCAGTCTTATTTATGTGGAGAAAGTATAAGAAACCCTGTAAATATCTGTTAAGAGTAAATCCATAAAATGTGGTCTCTTCACAAAATGGAAAAACACAATGCGGTTGTAGAATACAGAAGGGGATCTCTCCAGACAATCAGTGTGGTCAGGTGCTTGAAACACATGCTGGCTAATGAACAACTGGCAATGGTTGCTCCGTGAAAGGGGAGATGAATACTGTGATTAAGGCCGGAGGTCCAAGGGGATTTGGGTTTTATTTATATGTGTGTGTCTGGGTGTTTTAAAAGGTATATATGTATATAAGTTGGACATAGTGAAAGTACACGTGCATAGGGAAAAATACAAAACTCAAACTAGATTGAATTTATGAACTGCTTTTCCTTGAATTGTGCCATTTGAACTCTACACTGTCTTGCGAGATAGGCACTAATTATTTCTATGTTCCACGTGAGAAGAAGGAAGCTCAGGGTGCCTTATGACATGCGTAGGAGGCAGTGTGGTTCAGAAAAGACTCCAGGCTTTTTTCCTTCCATCATAGGATGCTGTCCCCTGAGGTTGGGTCATTCATTTGTGCTAGCTGTGGATTTGGGTTTCATCTCCACTCTCAAGCAGCTTCCATCACAGTGGGGTACCTGGGTAGGCCTGTGCTTACAGAATGGAACCAAGTTGAGTTCCCAACAGATGAAACTTCTGGTACCCTTTTTATCCTCCAACCAGTTTCTGCAAACAAAATCGTTGATTGATTAGAACAAAACAAAAGATGCTTGGTTACTCTTTACACCTTATTTTGCCAGACTTCAAAATGTCATGAGAAATGTGGTAATAACTAACATTGGTGAGAGGTGGCACAACATAACAGTGCTATTATTTTTAAGAAGCACTTTCAGTTGCTTCAAGAAGAAAGCAGGGAAAGGAGCGAAGCTGGAGCTTGTATTTCTAGAAGGCAAAATCACCTTAGGAAAAGAGACGGTGGCTGGTAGTTACTATGATCAACTCTTAGGTATTTCTTACTCACATTTGAGTCTGATCACCCTCAGTAGAAAGTGTAAGTTTTTCTCAGAAAAGGAAAGACTTCTAGAAAGACTCTGCACTTATTTAAGTCCTTGTCATTGCAGGCAAATGCATATGCAAAAGAACTTTTTAAAATGTTATAATGCATTTAAAATAAGAATAATTTTGATCTGTAGGAAGTTTTCTATAATAGTATTTTGTTTGAATAAAGATATTTGAACTGAAAGAAGGACAGTGTTAAGTGAATTTTGGGTTTCTAATATTTCAGTGGAATATATCTACATATAATCTCACTTCTTTGTGAATAAGGGTTATGTTTTCACTCTGGGGTTTCCACACTATGAGCATATCAATATTTTTAGACTCAAGAAAATATTTTAGAATAAAACAAATATTGATATATTAACTTCTTACTACAGGTGTTTTAATGAAAGATGTTTCATCTATAACATTTAGTGGAGACAAGTGGCCAGAAAATAAGTTTGAAATGAGAGAATAACTCACCAGTTATGAGTTCAGTTAAATATAATTTTGATTTCAATCTAAATGGCCACTTATGATACGTGGAAAAAATGATACATAATCTGTGGTATGAGCCAAGACTTGTCAATGAATAATACATGGCACCTTATAAATTTAAAAGAAGTATATTTAATAAGAATATAAAATTTATTTTAGAGTAGAGATAAGTACTGTATTAGTATCCTACACAAAGTGATTAAAAAAAAGCCATCTCATGAATAAAGTAATGAAAAGCGAGAGAAAAATTGTAAGCTACAACCTGGAATGATCATTTTTTCCCCAAAATACCAGAAACATTCCAGTTTTTCATTTATTTGTCTTAAGTATTCACAAATGAGATATTTTGAGGTAAATCAGACATAGAGATTATCTGGGAGGAGAAGTTAATTTTTGCTGAGTAACTCACTTGTTAGTATCATTTTTTTCCTTTTTGAGTAGCAACTAGAGTGGAATTGGAAGGCAAAAGTGAGCAAGATGGAGTCCTTTAGTCCCACAGGAGCTCAACCCTAGCAGGGGGGATTTTCTGTAGATACAAATGGTTATAATTCAATGTGATAACCGTAAATAGCATGGCTCCCCCACTTAAAAAGTAAAACTGGTGAGAGCCAACTCTGAAGCATCCATTTTACTTAAAGCCCCAGTTCCTTAGTTTTGCATTCCAGATCCTTCTCTTTTATATCTACGTCTTTAGAGTTTCTCTCCCAATACCCCACCCTTCCTCCCGTGGGCTCTCCCTCTCTTTTGCCTCCCCCTCAACACACAAACTATTCTTTAGCCACAGTAATTCCCTCATCGTTCTCTGAACTTAAGTTTCTCTTTCATATATGTATGACTTTGCACATGCCTGTTCTCTCCACCCAACTCCCATCTTCATTCCCAACGAATGCCTACTGTTCTCTTAAGACTCAACTCAAACACCACCTCCTCTGAAGCCTTCCCTGACTTCTAATCTTGGTTATAGCAGTCACCTCCATGAATTGCCATTTTGTTTGTTTGTCTGCTGTCTCCACCAGGTAGTGAATCCAGGAGGGCAAAAATCCTATTTTCTATAGCACAGTGTTTGGCATGTAGTAAGAGTTTAATAAATGCTTGCCAAGTGAATAAATGAGTGCAATAATGGAGTATACAGAGGGGTTAGAATGACTTCTGTCAGGCCTTTTACCCGACAGCATGCAGCAGGTGTCTGCACTACCTAAAAGTTCGCTCTCAGCTGGGTATCAAGATAATGGATTTGGCATCAGTCTGTGCTAATAGTTGTCAAAAACTGAAGGGCCTGAGATTTTTCCCTACTTGCAAGTAACAACTGAGCCAGCCACAGTTTCATAGATGCTGAAAGAACTAGCCAGTTCCTCAGCCAGAGACCAGGGACTTCATTACTCATGATACAATTGTCAGCATCAGCTTCATGTTTTTACCAGTTCCTTCAAGTCCTGTGGAGGTGACACATAGGTGGGCCTGGCTGAATGTTGCACACATGGTGCATTTATAGCCCAGGGTAGGAGCTCTGAACACAGGAAACACAGTCTTTTAAAGGGGACTGTTGGCAAACCTGCCCATCCTTTGCCCCAGAGGGATCTAGTACCTTTATAATCCTGGAGAGCAAACACACCTGCCTTCTGCTCTGGGGGGAAACACTTTCTCTATCTGCCAGGACTGCTGGCTGTGTAGGACCAGGGCTAGGGTAAGTAAGGCAAGTGAGGAACCTAAATGTTGTGTTACATTTAAGGAGGTGCTCTCTCTGGTGCTGGCCCCGCAGTTGCACAACCTTTGGGGTGGGTATCTCTCTCAATTTGGAACCCTAGGTGCCATGTTTGCCTCTTTCTAGTCCTGGCTCTGTGATACACAAACAGCCTTGGGGAGATACTCTGGAACAAAAGCTGTCAGTGCTTTTGCTCAGAAGACCTGCCAGAATAGATACTCTGGAACAAAAGCTGTCAGTGCTTTTGCTCAGAAGACCTGCCAGAATGTGAGACATCTATGGAGAATTGTTTCCAAGCTATAGGTAATTCCCTAGTTATAAATACATGATATTAAGTGTCTCTCACCTCTGTAACCTGTTAACAGGGCCTCTGATACTAATACCTTGGAAATGCTAGTAAAAATCCAAATATCCATCAACAGGTGAATGGATAAGAAAAATATGCTATGTCCATATACTACTACTCAGCAATTTAAAGGAATGGTCTATTGATATATTTTTAAAAACATGATGAATGGATATCAAAATGATTGTACTGATGGAAAGAATCCAAAAGAAGATCTATCCTTATCCATCTATACTGTGTGATTCCCTTTATGTCAAATAAGAAATGCAATCTAACATTGTGACAGCAGGTCAGTGGATACAAAAAGACAAGGAAACTTTTAAAGGTGTTGGAAATGTTGATTGTCTTGATGATTTCATGAGTATATACACATCCGAATTTATCAAGTCATACACTTGAAACGTGGGTGGGTTATTGTGTGTCAAGCATACCTAATAAATGCATTTTTTAAAAGGATCTTTTAGGTTCATAAATAAATTGATGCTTGACTTACCACTGGGTTCAGAGGAGAAGTATGATGCCTTACAAGTAGTCTGAACTTTCTCAACTTGCATCTAGAGTGAAATTCTTCTGAATTGAAAGGTAATACGTAAATAAAAGAGACAGGAGCACATGGGACCCATAAAGGGGCTGTCAGTGATGCATAGCTGGTATGAGTCAGCACAGTCAGATTGCTTTTCTCCTAATATGTACCTGAGATCACTGTCTGAAAACACAGGCCCTGTGGGAGATGGGTGTAGATCACTTAAGCAATATGGAGCAATTAGGAGAGAGGAAGTCTGAGTTGCAGCTTAGGATCATAGAAAAATGTGTGTGTTGTAGGAAGTAGTAGAGAAGGAGATGGAGGTGGAGCTGTATTAAGATAGTTCATGAAAATAAGTTGTTCTATGACATAGGTACCTGATAATTATTTGGTGGATGAATGGACAAATGGATGAATATTGCCTTCGGCTAAGGAGTTGCTTTTCTCTTGGCATGTTTACATAAGTAGATTGGTTGGATTTTCTATGCAAAGTACATTGTAACTTTCAGAGAACTAATTAAAAATTACTTACATACCAGCCAGCCTGTTGGTATAATCATAATCAACATGTATTGTGCTGTGTTCTAAGACCTATACCATTTGGGACCATGGAGATCCATCCATAAGAAATGGTCACTCTTTGGTTGTCACTGTTGTTACATAAATTAACGGATTTATTATAGGCTAGCGATGTTTCAAATGGTGTAGCTTCTACTGGTCTTTCAATTCCTTTAGTCTTCTGATGGCCAACTTTACTGTGATGGCAGAAATGGTGTTGTAGATCCAGGCAGGAACCACAATGCCAGATCCCCACAGCTCATCTTTTCATCTTGGTTTTGGCCCAGAAGGAGCAACTGTACTTAGTGTGCTGGCTTATTTCAATCTTTTTCACCTTTTTCCTGAGGGAGGCACCGTAATGGGTCCCATATTTACCAATGATTCCAACTTTCTTGCTGTGTTTAGCCATGTCCCTGCAGCCCAGAGAGCATGGTCACTCTTTAAATGTTAAGAAGCAGTCATCTAAGCAACATTGAGAACAAAAAACTAAGCTGGGTTTTTGGAAGATCAACTCTCAACTGGGTTTCAGAAAATGGAAGAGTTCACTTTGGGTTGAACTTCATGAAGGAAGTTGGATATGAGTTCTGTGTTGGAGGATAGATTGTAATTGGATTGGCAAATGAGCAGGGAGAGGGCAATTCAAGAACAAAGACATGTGAGGAGAGCAGTCTGACATGAGTTGAGGGAACATTTTTGTAAATGATGGATGGGCACATGGGACCAGGTTAGTAAAGATATGGAAAACCAGGCAGAAGAGTTTAGATGTTACAAATAGATAATTGGGGGCCTGTATAAGTTGCATTTATTTGCAAGTAACACAGAAGTGACTTTAACAAAAAATATTTTCTTTACTTACAGGAGTTGCCTAATGATGCCATCAGGGAACCAAGTCCTGAACATCCTGGCCTTCTTTTCTAATGGTTGCTATGTCATAGTCCTAAGATGGCTGCTACAGCTGTAGACATCACTTCTACATTCATGTTGGGGCAAAAGGGGAAAATGGTTTACCTGCCAGCTCTCCTTTCCTACTTGTCTTTTTCTAAAGGGATCAAAATCTTTTCTAAAAGCCTTTGTCAGGCTTGTGGTTTTGTTTCATTAAACAGAACTGGGCCACATTTCATATGCCTACCCCTAGAGGCAAAGGAAGCTGAGAAATGAGGTATTGGGCTTTCAGCCTCTACAATGGAGATGTCAGGGTAGAAGGAGATTATTAATGGCTAATGGGTTAGTAAATAAATATGTGCTACAGAGCCATTGTGGTTCTTGTGCAGGGAAATGGCATGTTGAAAGCCGATATCCCACCCAAGATTGTTCTCAGAAAATTCTTAAAGAAAAAGAGAGCTGGGATGATCTAGATTATCATTCAGAAAGTATTTACCCTTTTCACTTTGCCACTGTGGGTATAAATTTCTCTGCCTCACTGATACTGGGTTTGGCCACGTGATTGACCAATGGAATGTGGAAATGATAGCATATTAGTTCTGAGCTTCTCTTGTTTCTGCTTATATTTGTCTTATGTTTATTTTGCCACTGCTGTAAAAACAACATGCCTTCCTAGGCACCCACTGGTCAGTGTACAGTGATGGGTACGTAGAGTCATCCTGGTCAACCCACAGACCTGTAGTGTAAAGTAGGGCTGCTCTAGCTCACCTGTAGACTTATGAGAATAAAGATAGATGGTCGTGTTCTTTTCTACTGAGATTTTGTGGTTTCTTGTTACACAGGAATAGTGGTGGATATAATTAATAGTCCTTACATTGAGGTGATCTGCTGAAGGCAATCTGTTACTTAAAATTCAAAATAATATTGACATAAAGCATTTGTACTGTGTTCACACATAATGACAGTTGATGTAGTTTTCTCTGGAAGAAAAGTAGATTAAGTATCACCATTTACCCTTTTATGGAATATTAGTGAGCCATCAGAAAGAAATCTTAACATTTGCAAAGACGTGGCTGGAGCTAGAATGTATTATGCTAAGTGAAATTAGTCAGAGAAAGACAAATACCATATCATTTCACTCATGTGAAACTTAGGAAACAAAACAGATGGACATAGGGTAAGGGGAAAAAAGGGAAACAAGTCATAACAGACAGACTCTTACCTATAGAGAACAAACTGAGGGTTGATGGAGGGACGTGGGTGGGGAATGGGCTAGATGGGTGATGGGAATTAAGGAGGGCGCTGGTTGTGATGAGCGCTGGTTGTTGTATGTAAGTGATGAATAACTGAATTCTCCTGAAACCAATATTACACTATATGTTAACTAGAATTTAAATAAAAACTTGAAACAAAAAAAGTATAATTATGTCAATTTTACAGACTAGAAAACAGAATTGGAGAGGTAAAATGATCTCCTTAAGCTCAGTTGGCTAGTATTTGTGAGACCACTGTTCTTTTTTGGCTCAAAGCACATCATTTTTTTTTTTAAACAAATCAATTACTTTAGCCCCATGGCTACAAAGGTGTCTGTTGTAGTTCATAATAATATTTCAGGTCCTAGCTTGGGACCACTGTGCCTGGAACATCACATTTTGTAGGTTGAATGAATAACTTTGGGAATGAATGAATGGAATAAGCACTCAAGAAATATATCTGTATTAGAGGGTAAAATCTTTTCTAATCTTACCAAGTGTGTAAAATGAGTGGACCCTTTTATTGTCCTACCGTTCCCACTTATACTCTGTCAATCAAAATCCATTCCATTTCGTGAGGGTGGAACTCAGCAAGCTGGTTTTCATCCATGCCTTTATCACATCTTTGGGGAAAGCAAAGAGATTATATTTGTCAGGATATTAGTGGGGAGACACAGGGTGTCTTACTTGCATAGAGGGAATGCCATACGTGCTTGGTGTACTATCATTTGTAGTTTATATTGTTAGCATCACTACAGCATCCAGGTAGACCAGAACAGTGAGATGCTTGGGCTCTGGAGATTACCTCAATCATGTACATCAGTCTGTTAAGATAATAAGTGATAGTGAGATGAGAAAGGGAAGGAAGACAGGCAAAGCTGGTGCAGACAAAAGGAGGGGGAAAACCAAAGTAAAAATCCCTGTCTCTGGGGCAAGATCTCAATAGAACTAGGGCCGACACCATTTAAAACATCATTTTTAGTGAATCCTACCACTTTAAGTCAGTTAAAATCATGACAGTAAATTCAAATTAAATATTAATTAATAAACAATAAATTCTTTTATCGTCAGTGTTACTATTTAAATTGTAATTAAACTAGACCAGCAACATTTGTTGTGTCATTACCTTCCCAGTGTGCTGAAAGCCCCACCAGGTAAGGATAAGGAGGTCAAAACAAATTTGGTTGGGATGGATCCCTGGAGGGAACATTGTAATGAGGTATAGGGGGCAGGTGGTTTGGGGAATCTCTGAATACAAAGTCAAAGGGGCTTCTGTAGCATCCCATTGTTCCTGGATAAAGCTACATTCTTTGGCATGGTTCTCAAGATATTTTTTTCTAATCTCACTTTTGGGTAGTTCTCTCACACTACACACTGGCACTCTAAGAACAAACTGGGAAATATTTTTTTTGAAGCAGATTTATTTAGTGACTACAGTTAAAATGCAACTTTGATATAATAAAACTTCCTGTATTGTAGATGGAATGAATTTTCCCAACTCTTTACTTCCTTCTTCTGAGAGATTCATAAATTTGTGTACTTGCTTTGTGATACCCCCAACTAGAGGAAACGGTTTATTCCCCCTCCATTGATGGATGGCTTGGCCATGTGTCTTGGTTTGGACAATGGAATATCACTTAATGGATGAGTAAAAGGTTTAAGTGTGCTCAGATGGTTTGGCTTGGTCGCTTGAAATTCTGCCATCGACCATGAGAAGAACATATCCCAAGTAGCTCCTGGCCCCAGAATGTTGAAGACATCTGTTACACACATGAACTTGATATAAAGCCTGGAGTTTAGCCTGGCTCTGCCAAGCCTACTCAAGAAATGCAGCCTGCTCACAAACCCATGGGCAAGAAGAATTTTGTGCTTGAGGGCTGCTGAAATTGAGAAATGTTCATGGTGTATTAGATAATTCTAAACCTTAGGAATTGTGCCTAATAATACAGATGGCAGGTCCAAACTTGCCTAAATGTAATAATAAAATTCTTTTTTGGGAAGATTTTATTTATTTATTTGACAGAGAGAGACAGAGAGGGAACACAAGCAGGGGAAGTGGGAGAGGGAGAAGCAGGCTTCCTGCAGAGCAGGGAGCCCGATGTGGGGCTCGATCTCAGGACCCTGGGATCACGACCTGAGCCAAAGGCAGACGCTTAACGACTGAGCCACCCAGGCGCCCTGTAATAAAAATTCTTATGTAGGCCTTTTTATACTAAGAATTCTCAGTGGACACAGTGAATATTTCCTATATCTCTAGTACTTTATTAAATCTAACTTCAAGCAATGTGGAAGCAGAATGTGTTTAGGAAAAAGTATTAAACGTATTCTGAGATACTGTATTTTTCCTACTTGATTATTAACCTCCAAATATTTCATTTTTATTAGTTACGGAGGCAGTGACTCATCAGTGATTCATCAGTTGCGTATAACACTCAGTGCTCATTCCATCAAGTGCCCTCCTTAGTGCCCATCACCCAATTAGCCCTTCCCCCACCCCCCTCCCCTCTAGAAACTGTTTCCTATAGTTAAGAGTCTCTTAAGGTTTGTCTCCCTGTTTTCATCTTATTTTTTTCTTCCCTTCCCCTATGATCCTGTCTTGTTTCTCAAATTCTTCATATCAGTGAGATCATATGATACTTATCTTTCTCTGACTTATTTTGCTTAGCATAATACCCTCTAGTTGCATCCATGTCAGTGCCAATGGCAAGCTTTCATTTTTTTTTTTAAAGATTTTATTTATTTATTTGAGAGAGAATGAGAGAGAGCACATGAGAGGGAGGAGGGTCAGAGGGAGAAGCAGACTCCCTGCCGAGCAGGGAGCCCGATGTGGGACTCGATCCAGGGACTCCAGGATCATGACCTGAGCCGAAGGCAGTCGCTTAACCAACTGAGCCACCCAGGCGCCCAAGCTTTCATTCTTTTTGATGGCTGAGTAATATTCCCTTGTTTAGATATACCACATCTTCTTTATCCATTCATCTGTCAATGGACATCTGGGCTCTTTCTATAGTTGGGCTGTTGTGGACATTGCTGCTATAAACATTGGGGTGCAGGTGCCCCTTCAGATCACTATGTTTGTATCCTTTGGATAAATACTGAGTAGTGCAGTTGCTAGGTGGTAGGGTAGCTCTGTTTTCAACTTTATGAGGAACCTCCATACTGTTTTCCAGAGTGGCTGCACCAGTTTGCATTCCCACCAGCAGTGTAAGAAGGTTCCCTTTTATATGCATCCTCTTCAACATCTATTATTTCCTGAGTTGTTAATTTTAGCCATTCTGACAGGTGTGAGGTCGTAGCTCATTGTGGTATTGATTTGTATTTCCCTGATGCCAAGTGATGTCAACAAAATGAAAAGGAAACAGTCACCAAATATTTGAGACTGATTTTTTTTTTTATACGTGGACTCTAACCAAAGATTAACCTTCTAAAAATCAGCTTGAATAATAATTTGATGCCAAATGCGTTTGGGCATGAGCTGACTTCAGCTTAGGAGTTACTCGATTTTAGGGTTTTTTTTTCCCCCAGCTATTTTTGAAATTGTTTGTCTTAGGCTCAAACAAGAGGGAGAAGCAGTGTGTTTTCCCAGGGAAAAACTTGAGATCAGAAGGCTTGTCATTGAGTGTTGTCTTGATCATGGTTTATGTGCTTCAACAAGTTGTTTATCTGCTCTGAACTTGGTGTCCCCATCTATCAAATGGGGGCATTAATAAATTCCACTTGGTAGAATAGCTGTGAGGATCAAATGCAATAATGTGTGTGAAAGCATGCTGTAAAGTGCTTGAAAATTATAAAAGTATGGCTCAAACACTGTTTCTAAGAGAAAAAAATTACTTAACCTGGTGCCTTGTCTGAAAGGGTTATATGTTTCTGGGGTTAAGTTTCTTTGACTTAGACAAAAACTGTTCTTTTTGTTTTGTCTTTCATTTTGGGTTTGGTACTTGATCCTTCCCTGCCCTGATACTTGATTGCCAGGAGATGAGTTTGCTCCGGTCTTTTCTCTGTCCACAGTGGGAATTGTTATCTCCTGCTTCAGTAAAGAGGAGTGAGATTACTTATTCAGTCTGTCTTTGGTTAGCATTATCAATTTCCAGATTCAGTTGGCTTATAGCTAGTTCAACAGCATCAACAGAATATAGTATTTTAATAAATACAAAATGGTTTAACCACAGGTAGTGTGTTACAAAAACGATTTTTAAAGTCTCTTAGCCCTACAGTTCAGTCTTGGCTGCTTTACACCCAACCTTCTCCTAAACCTTTCTTAGCTTGTTGCCTCAAGTATAAAATAGTGATAATTACTGCTTCTTGGGGTTATTTGCAGGATTAAATGAGATCTACGATCGACTACTCTTCATTTTGAACTTTGAGCAGAGAAATCCCATAAATGCTATAAATTATAGTCTGTAAATTATTGCCTTTTAATTTTTCCATGACTTAAATTTGCTTATGGTCCAAAGTATGTTTTGGGTATATTTTTGAAAGTGTCACAATTGGCTTCTTTACAATAATCAGCTTTGAATTTATTCTCTGTGAAGTGCAGCAGAAAAGTCACAAGGTAATGACAAACTACATTTACGTGGCCCTCTAAATGCAATCAACCCATAAATGCAAGGAACTAATTTAACAAAATGCACCATATTTGAGTCTGAATCCCCTCTCTTAGGCAGTGGAAAGTTTCCTTGGCCTTCTCAAGGACAAAGAATAAAAATTATTCACTTGGGAAAAACAGTATTTTGGGTTAAAAGTTTACATGATTAGATCTCTCAGTTGAACATAACATCCTTGAAGTCATACTTGAAATGGAAAGAACATACATCATTTTGTTTTTTTTTTTTACGAATATAAACTTTCCCCCCCTAATTAAGGTTTTTTGGAAAGGGAAACCTAAATCTGAAGTATATTTCATTGTTCATGGAGTTATGAAAAGGTTGATAAACCTATTATAGATCTCAGATTTCATATGAATCACAGGAAATAAAACACCCACCTTTCTTTTAAACAAGTAAGATACCATGGCTAGTATAGTTTCTGGAATCTAACAGGTACCCAGCTGATACTCAGGCTCATATAGTGGCAGCAGTTATTCACGCTAAGGCTTGTATTGATTCATATACATCCATAGTTCTCAGAAAGATTGAGATTATAGAGTTTATTGATGGAAGTCCAAGGACAATATGGGTGAGTTGGATGGACTACTGAGACCAGATCCACTTACTATATCATTTTGAAGTCAACTTTCCATTGTCAGCCTAATTTTGTTGGGTACTCTTTAAGAAGGACCCTGACTTCTCTGCCTTGAAGGCTTCCCAACTCCAGTTGTCAGATGGGTTTGGTTGCTCCTTTCTCACTGCCCCCATCCCCCCTGGAGTGCTTCTATACTTTGTCACAACCCAGTTCTCTACGTACGTACTAATTACACCTCCCCATCTCATTAGTCTAGCAACTCCTCTAGGAAGGCCACTACCTTTGTTCATCAGTATTTCCACAACACTTAACATATAGCAGGCACAGAGTAGTCATTCAGTATTTGAAATAAGTTTGTTGAGTGGATAAATGGAAGAAGGAACAGGTCTCTAGAGGTTGTAAGCTTCATTGCTTTTCACTGCATTCCTCTGATTGCCTTACATCCTTTGAACTAACTTGCTGGCATCGGGAAACCATTAAAAACTGGGGAAGAAGGAAAAGGTCCAAGAAACCAGGGTCAGCAGTCTTCCCCACCCCTCACAACATGAAAAAAAGGCCTTCTAAACCCATCTGTTATCTTCTCCTTCTACCACCCACCCAAGGAAGGTGTAAGAGTAGGATTCTAGCTGCTGAGGAGAGAGATTGTTAATTACTGCCGTAGAATGGGGTCCACAGAGGAGTTGGACAAGGATCAGAATACAAAACTGGAAATTCTTCAGATTTTCTCAGTGTTTTTTTTCTCTTTGGGAGTTATTGTCAATCAAAGAATGCATTCCAAGGTCATAATAAAATAATTCAGGGATTGTTCACGCCACTGTTCCCTGATTACTGCAGTCAATCAAAAATCCATTTTAAGTTATTTCAACATGTTACTCGTTTACTCAGCTGCATACCTAACAGGGTCTTTGATTAAACACATGGTGTGGGATTCAGAGTATTGTCTTATTCACTTTGGAAACAGATTGCCCCTTTGCAAATGACCCTCTATGCCCCCTGCCGCCCTGCCCAGAAGCACTTCTTACTTGAAAGAAAATGTAACCCAGCTTTATAGAAAAAGAAACCTTTCCATTCTAATTACTTGTATTGTCCATTTTCCAGTTATGTTTTTCTTGGTACAGTACAGTTGCCAGAAGGTGAATGCAGTGCTTGTCCACATACATTTTCAAGGTGTTGTTGTTGTTGTTGTTGTTTCAGTGACAATTCATTTATTATTTTTATGGTAAGCTAGGGAGTGTGGTGTTGATTGCAGCTGTTACCCTCTGTTCTTGCAGTTGGCAGCACAGATTCACTAGGGATCACCTACCTGTTTACCCTCAAGCCCACAGTTGGAGAGAACTGCTTTTACTCTTACAGCTCTTCAGCTGCAATTAAGATGGCACCTGAGAATTTGCAAACTCTTCAGTCCATTAGTTGGTACAGCGTTTGTGACTACAAATAAAGGTTGCTTGTCTCCTTTTAATTACTTAACTTCAATTTATCTTACACCAGGATTGTCTGGATTCTTGCCAACTTTTGTGTAGTTCTAGAATGCCGGTGACCTTACCTTGTGCAATGTCCTGGGTTTTATTTGAGTGGCTAACAACCATCACGTTCAAAAGTTTGCATTTATTGTATTTATTTTTAGTCATTCTACACTCCATTTTTTGCTAGGGGCTCTTGACACGTATTTATGAGATAATGTGCAAGAATGATGATAAAATGAAAGTCCTTGATTAACTGGGTGTATACCTGTGTCACTTAATTGTCACCACAGTAATGCTGTATAACAAACACCCTCAGTGACATCCAACAGTATACATTTATTTATCTGATCCAGGCAGGGCTCACTCTCATAGCTTATGTTCAGCTGCCAGTTGACCAAGGCAGCTTTCTTTTCTTTCTTTCTTTTTTTTTTTTTTTTTAAAGATTTTATTTATTTATTTGCGAGAGAGAGAATGAGAGACAGAGAGCATGAGAGGGAGGAGGGTCAGAGGGAGAAGCAGACTCCCCGCTGAGCAGGGAGCCCGATGCGGGACTTGATCCCGGGACTCCAGGATCATGACCTGAGCCGAAGGCAGTCGCTTAACTGACTGAGCCACCCAGGTGCCCAGCCAAGGCAGCTTTCTTGATACTGGTTGGTCTTGCCCAGATCTCTCTCAATATGCTAGCTGTCAGCTGAGCTAGGATGGCCTTGGCCGGGAAGACAGGAGCACATCAGCTCTGCTCCACTTGTCTTTCACTCTCTAGCAGACTAGCCCAAGAATGTGCTCACAGCAGTGGCAAAGGACAGAAGCAAGCCAGCCTACTTGCACAAGCACTTGTCAAAGCCTCTGCTTGCATCATATTTGCTAATATCCTGTAGGTCAGAGCAAGTCACAGTGCGGAGGAGTCAGTGGGCACTGCAAATAACACGGCACAGGGCATGGAAATAGGAGTCAATTTCTGCATGCTGCTACAGAATATTCCATTCTCAGCCTGTGCATAGCCTCCTTCTACCTTGTGTGGGTCATGCATGCTTTCCCCACCTTGTCTCCCCCTCACAGAATCAATAGCTTGCCCCCTCTTTTGATCATGGGCTCATTTTCCATGTTTCCTTCACCTAGTTTCCTTCTCTGTGTTCTCCTTTCCCTAGCTTCCTTTAAGTCTTGGCCCCCTTTTCTTGTTTTTCTTCTCCCTACCCCATCTCCTTCTTACCTAAAGAGAAAGTAAAAACCTAAAATTTTCATGCACATGGGTAATTGTTGGAAAGGAATACTTTTCTTTTGGTCCCTGGAGCTCTCATTACTGATTAACTCCTTAAAAAAGGAAATGCTGAAACCTCTATTTCTCCAGAAACTTAACAGTGTGGGTGGTTCTGGTGTGGGCAGGAAGAGAGAGTCAGACTTAAGTTGTCCTGAAAGGAAAAAAATAAAGTCTCCATGAACCAAACACAGAAGCAAAACCTAAATAGATTCCCCAACATTTTTTTTTTGAAGTTTTCTCCCAAATTTACCAACTGGAAATTTGAACTGGGCTTTTCTTTTTAATTAAGGGTTTAGAATAGATGTAGATGCAGGTGGTATTTTGGTTGGTAGTATGTGGTGATAATCGTTGTTGCTATAGCTACCCGAAAATTGTTCAACAGAATATCACTTTATGTTGCAACTTCAAATAAAGGCTGTAAAAGTTCTATGCTTCCCATATAGCTTTAATTTAAAGGCAAAAAGAGTCTGCTATATTCAGGATGGAATCTGTTTCTTAATCTGTCCCTGAAAATACGACTCAGTGTTCAAAACGGGTCAATTCAGCGGGTCAAGTACATTTTCTTGATAGGTTTAAATGGAGGTCAGCTAGCTGCTTCCACAGACTAGGCCTTCATTATACTAATTGGATAACAACTTAGCAAAGTGAGATATTAAGGTGACTTATTATGGTAAACACTTACTGACGTTTCCCGCTTCTAACTGGTTTCAGGGAAAACAGCCCCACCTTAATATAAAGCTCATACAACGTGCCAATCCTTGATTCAGGAAAAATAACCAAAAAAATTATGTAAAAGTTTCACATACAACACCCTGTGCCTCAAGAAAGCTCAAAGGCATTTTCTCGAATTCTGCTTCCATTAATCTGCCTTGGGACAGCCTAGACTGGCTCCCATGTGGTTAATTCAATGTGAAATGGTAACTCCACTGCTCAAAACATATTCCATTTAAGAGAGTGGGGACGTGGATATGATTGCCTAGTTCTCTGACCCAAACCTACTTTTCTGCAAATGAGACATAGATTTCTTTTCTATCTACCTGCCTGTTTCAATGGACCATTTCCTTATGACTTAGACTCTTGGAGCCTAAATTTCCTCATCTTTAACACCCACCTCCCAGTGTTGTGAGGGTTAATGGTCAGTGTAGATGAAAGCATTAAGTTCTCAGGTATCATGCAAGTATACGATTTCACAAACAGAAATGTTCTGGTAAGCATTGGGAAAACTCAGATTTCCTCCAAAGAACTTTGGTCAATGGTAGGAATCCTGGGTGAGGGCAGCATTATTGGGCAATAGTTAGATAGTGAGATTTGATTTGTTTTCCATTTTCACGGCCTGGATTTCAAGGCCTTTGCTGGTAGATGTAGTTTCCAGTAAGATTAATTTTCACACATTCTAAGCCGGCTCCAAACTCTAGGGTCAGGAAAAATGGAAGAAGTTGCTTGACAAAGATTCTCAGGCTGTACCACCTGAAGGGCTGTATCTTCATTAAGTATTTTTTGGGGGATATAATTGATATACAATGTTGCATTAATTTCAGGTATACAACATAATCACAATGTGATATTTGTATATATTGCAAAATTACCAACACAAAGTCCAGTTAATCTCCATTATCATACACAATTACAATTTTTCTTGTGAGAACTTTCAAGATGTATTCTTAGCAATTTTCAAATATACCTGTAGAATATTATTAACTATAATCACCATGCTATGCATTAATCCCCAGGACTTAATTATTTTATAACTGGAAGTTTGTACATTTTGACCTCCTTCACCTATTTCACCCACCCCCACATCTGGCAATCACCAGTCTGTTCTCTGTATCTGAGTTTGTGTTGTTGTTGTTGTTGTTGTTTGATTCCACCTATAAGTGAGGTTGTATGGTATTTGTCTTTGACTTATTTTACTAAGCATAATGACGCCAAGGTTCATCCATGTCGTTGCAAGTGGCAGGATGTCATTCGTTTTTATGGCTGAATAATATTCCAGTGTGTGTGTGTGTGTGTGTGTATGTGGGTGTATCTATATATCACACTGTGTATATAAATATATATGTATATATATGTGTGTGTATATATATATATATATATATATATATATATATATATATATATCACATCACATCACATCTTCTTTATCCATTTATCCAGGACCCTTAGGTTGTTTCCCTGTATGTCTTGGCTATTGTGAATATTGCTGCAATAAACATGGTACATAAATCTTTTCAAGTTAGTGTTTTCCTTTGCTTTGGATAAAAACCCAAAAGCGAAATTGCTGGTAGTTCTACTTTTAATATTTGAAGACCTCCTTACTGTTGGCCATACTGGCTGTACCAATGTACATTCCCACCAATTGTGCACAAGGGCTCCTTTTTCTCCACATCCTAGCCAGCATTTGTTATTCCTTGTCTTTTTGAGGGTAGCTATTCTAACCGATGTGAGGTGATACCTCATTGTGGTTTTGATTTGCATTTCTCTGATGAGTGATGTTGAGCACCTTCTCATGAATCTGCTGGCTGTCTGTGTGTTGTGTTTTGAAAAATTTCTAGTCTGTTCCTGCCCATATTTTTAATCAGATTAATTTTTGCTATTCAATTGTACAAGTTGTTTATACATTTTAGATATTAAACTCTTATCAGATACAGGACTTGAAAGTATTTTCTCCTATTCAGGTTACCTTTTCATTTTGATGATGTACACAAGCATTTTAGTTTGATACAGTCCTATTTGGTATTTTGCTTTTGTCGCTTATGCTTTTGGTGTCAAATAAAAAAAGTAATCACCAAGACCTGTGTGAAGGAGGTTATCACCTACGGTTTTTTCAAGGAATTTTATGGTTTCAGGCCTTATATTCAGGTCTTTAATCCCTTTTGAGTTCATTTTTATGAATGGTGTAAGATAGTTGTCCAGTTAAATTTGTTTGTATGTGGCTTTCCAGTTTTCTCAACAGCTTTTATTGAAGAAACTGTCCTTTCCCCATTGTCTATTCTTGGCTCCTTTGTCATAAGTAAATTAAATCCACTGTGTATGTGTGGGTTTATTTCTGGGCTCTCTATTCTGTTCTCTTGATCTATATGTCTGTCTTTATGTTAATACCGTACTGTTTTGTAAAACAGTTGGAGAGCAGGGCGTGTGATGCCTCCAGCTTTGTTTTTCTTTTTCAAGATTGCTTTGGCTATTAAATGTCTTTTGTGGTTTCGTACAAATTTTGGGATTGTTTGTTATAATTGTGTGCAAAATGCCATTGGAATTTTTATAGAGATAGCCTTGAATTTGTAGATGACTTCGGGTAGTATGAACGTCTTAACAGTACTCTTGCAGTTAATGAGCATGGAATATCTTCATTTGTGTCCTCTTAAATTTCTTCCATCATTGTAGAAATCTTTCACATGTTTGGTTAAATATATTCCTGGATACTGCGTTCTTTTTGATGCAGTTATAAATGGGATTGTTAATATCTTTCCAATAGTTCATTGTTAGTGTATAGAAATGGAACAGATTTTTTGCATATTGATTTTGCATCCTGTAACTCTCCTAAATTTGTTTTTTTTTTTTCTTTTTTTGGTGGAGTCTTGATGTTTTTTTCCATGTAACATCATGTTAGCTGCAAATAGTAACAGTTACATCTTTTCTGAATGGATTTTTTTAGGGGTTTTTAAATGAGGGACTAGACAGTGCTTCCACTACCTTGGTAGTTTCTCACACTAACTTCCAAAAGAGGCTGCATGGCATATATTTATTTACCTTGAAATTAAAGTGAAATTAAAGTAATTTTTATTTGAGGGGTCCTTAGAATTTTTGACATTGCTTGAGATCCCATGGCATCACAGAAACAGGAATTGAAGTCATTTGCCTGGAGACTTCAACAAGACTCACTGGTTAGCAGCCAGCAGGGTTCAGAATGATTGGTTCTGTCTGCTAATGGATCACTGGGATGTTCATGCTGCCACTAGGTTCCTAGTCCCTATTCAAGTGAAACAGAGCTGGTCCAACTGATACACACAGATGGTTATAATACTCCCTGGGGAAAAGGATTTCAGTGCCTAGGTGTCTGGTAGAAAAATCTCTTCATTTAACATGGTTTTATTTACAATTACATCATTATTAGTAGTAGTACTGTGTTAAATCAAAAAATAACTTCTTGTGCAATTATGAATCAGATTCATGGAAAGATTACAGAAATGGATGCATCTCTATTTTTTTTTATGTCACAGTGATCTAGCATAGCTTGAGAGATTCAAAAATGCATCTGTAACATATATATATTATGTGTGTGTGTGTATACATGTATATGTATAATGTTCAAGGTAGATAATATAGAGCTGCAGTGTTGAATATGGTAGCCACTAGCAACATGTAGCTACTTAAACTTAAAATCATTTAAAAATTAAAAGAAAATTTTTACTTTCTCTGGGGCGCCTGGGTAGCTCAGTTGGTTGGGCGTCAGACTCTTGATTTCAGCTCAGGTCATGATCTCAGGGTCATGAGATTGAGCCCCGCATCGGGCTTCCTGCTCAATCTGCTTGTCCCTACCCCTCTGCCTCTTCCCCTGCTTGTGCATACACACACACACACACACACTGTGTGTGTGTGTGTGTGCATGTGCTCTCTCTCTCCCTCCCTCTCTCTAAAATCTTAAATTTTTTTTTTTTTTTACTCTCTCAGTCACACTAACAATATTTCAAGTATTCAGGAGCCATACATGGCCAATAGCTACTGGGTTGAATAGTGCAGAATCACAACATTTCTGCCGTTGTGGAAAGTTCTATTAGATAATGCTTGTATAGAGAAAGATGGGGATATTTTCCCCCATTAAACAAGATATGAGTTATCCTAGGAAAAATGTCAAGAGCCATTAGTATTTTTTGTCCTTAGAGAAATATAAAATACTCCTTTTACTTCAGAATTAATGAGTCATAAAACTTTATTGAATATCTACAACAAATTGTAAAATCTGAAAATAGTTTCCTATTATGATAGTGTGAAGAGGGAGAGAATTTGGGGACTGTATGAGGGATGGAAGCAAACTGTCATCTAGAAACCCACGCACATGCACACACTGGGACAGAAGGGGAAGGAAAAGGATCCATAAACATGGAGGCTCTGAAGCAGAAAGGGGTAAAGAAAGGTTGAGGGCAGGGCGAGGGGAAAGAGAAATAGGAATCAGAAGAAAAGACAACGATTTCAACCACTCTACGGTGAGTGATCCCTGGAGGTCACCCGTCACAGGTCAGAGCTCCATGTTGCTGAGAGTTTTCACCTTTTTATCTCTTTCCCTATGACTTGTTCATGATCCCTCTTCCCAGCATTTAAAATACTCTTAAGTGGGCTCCTTGGGGCAGACGTTTCAACCTGGACTGTAGAGTCCTACTTGAGCGGTGATTCTCATCCTGTGGTCCCAGGGCACAGGCAACACTGAGAACTTATTAGAGATGAAAAGTTCCTTGCCCCATCCACCTTCTCGTTGAATCACAAACTCTGAGTTTGGGCCCCAACCCCGTTTATTTTGTTAATTCAAGTATGATTAACATTCAGTATCATATTAGTTTCAGGTGTACACTATGATTTAATTCTATACCTTTCTCAGTGTTCATCAAAATACATGTACTCTTAATTTCCTTTATTTTACCCATCACCCCACCCACCTCCTGTCTGCCAACTACTAGTTTGTTATGTGTAGTTAAGAGTCTTTTTGTCATTTGTCTTTTTTTGTTGTTTGTTCATTTGTTTCTTAAGTTCCACATATGAGTGAACTCATATGGTATTTGTCTCTGACTGACCACTCCACATTATATCCTTTAGGTCCGTACATGTTGTTGTAAATGGCAGGATCTCATTCTTTGTTAGGGCTGAGTAATATTCTATTTTATATATATATATATATCTCCCATCTTTTCCCATTCATCTTTGGATGGATATTTGGCTTCCTTGCAAACTTTGGCTATTGTAACTAATGCAGCAGTAAACATAGGGGTGAATATATCTATTTGAATTAGTGTTTTCATTTTCTTTGGGTAAATACCGTGTAGTAGAGTTACTGAATCATGGTAATTCTGTTTTAATTTTTTGAGGAACTCCATACTGCTCTTCATAGTAGCTGCGCCAGTTAGCATTCCCACTGACAGTGCATGAGGGTTCTTTTTTCTTCACATCCTCACTAACACTTGTTTCTTGTGTTTTTGATTTTAGCCATTCTGATGGGTGAGGGGTGATAGTTCATTGTGGTTTTGATTTGCATTTCCCTGATGATGAGTGATCTTTTTTCTTGGAGGAGTATTATGGTTTCATGTCTCACAGTGAGGTCTTTAACCCATTTTGAGTTTTTTTGTGGATTGTGTAAGAAAGTAGTCCAGTTTCCTTGTTTTGCATGTAGCTGTCCACTTTTCCCAGCACCATTTGTTGAAGAGACTGACTTTTCCTTGTTGTGTATTCTTGCCTCCTTTGTCATAGATTAATTGAACATACAAGCGTGGGTTATTTCTGAGCTCTGTATTCTATTCTGTTAATCTATGTGTCTGTTCTTGTGCCAGTACTATACCGTTTTGATGACTAGAGCTTTTGTAGTATATCTTGACATCTGAAATTGTGGTACCTACAGCTTTGTTCTTAACCAACTAAGCCACCCAGGCGCCCCCCTACAGCTTTGTTCTTAAGATTGCTTTGGCTATTTGGGTTGTTGCAGTTGCATACAAATTTTAGGATTATTCTTGTTCTGTGAAAAATGTTGCTGGAATTTTGAGAGGGATGGCATTAAATGTGTAGATTGCTTTGGGTAGTATGGACATTTTAACAATATTCTTGGATTCCATGAGCATGGAATATCTTTCCATTTATTTGTGTCAGCCTCACTTTCATCAGTGTTATATAGTTTTCAGAGTACAGATCTTTTACCTCCTTGGTTAAGTTTATCCCTAGGTATTTTATTCTCTTTGGTGTAATTGTGAGTGGGATTGTTTTCTTCTTTTTCTGCTGCTTCATTATTAGTGTATAGAGGTGCAATGGATTTCTGTATGTTGATTTTGTATCCTGCAACCTTACTGAATTCATTTATCAGTTCTAGTAGTCATTTGGTGGAGTCTTCAGAGTTTTCTATATAGAATATCATGTAATCCGCAAATAGTGACAGTTAACTTTTTACTAATTTGGTTGCATTTTATTTCTTGTCAGATTGCCGTAGCTAGGATTACCTGTACTATTGTTGAATAAAAGTGGTGAAAGTGGACATCCTTGTCTTGTTCTGACCTTAAAGGAAAAGCTTTTAGTTTTTCACCATTGAGGATGATGTTAGCTCTAGGTTTTTCATAGATGGCCTTTCTTATGTTGAAGTATGTTTCCTTTAAACCTCCTTTGTTGAGTTTCTATCATGAATGGATGTTGTACATGGTCAAATGCTTTTTCTGCATCTATTGAGATGATCGTGTGGTTTTTATCCTATCTTATTCATGTGATGTATCATGTTGACTCATTTGTGAATATTGAACCACCCTTGTAACCCAAGAATAAATCCCACCTGATCATCATGAATGATTTTTTTAAAGATTTTATTTATTTGAGAGAGAGAGAGAGAGAGAGAGAGAGACTGAGACTGAGACTGTGAGAGCACAAATAGGCAGAGCAGTAGGCAGAGGGAAAGGGAGAAGCAGGGCTCGATCCCAGCATCCCAGGATCATGACCTGAGTCAAAGGCAGATGCTGAACCAACTGAACCACCCAGGCACCCCTATTGTGAATGATTTTTTAAGTGTATTATTGGATTCTCTTTGCTCATATTTTGTGGAGCATTTTTGTATCTAATTTCATCAGACATTGGCCTGTAGTTCTTTTTATGTAGTGTATTTATCTGGTTTTGGTATCAAGGTAATGATGCTCTCATGAATGAATTTGGAAGCTTTTCTTCCTCTTGGATCTTTTATAATAGCTTCAGAAGAACAGGTATTAACTCTACTTTAAATGTTTGGTAGAATTTGCCTATGAAGCCATCTGGTCATGGACTTTGGTTTGTTGGGAGTTTTTTGATTACTGATTGAATTTCGTTTCTTGCAATTTGTCTATTCAGATTTTCTTTTTCTTCCTGATGCAGTCCTGAGGTTATAGGTTTCTAGGAATGTATCCATTTCTTCTAGATTTTCCAATTTGTTGGCATATAATTTTTCATAATCTCTTATCCTTTGTATTTCTGTGGTGTTGGTTGTTACATCTTCCTTTCTGATTTGAGTTCTCTTTTTTTTTGATCGGTCTGGCTAAAGGTTTATCAATTCTCTTGATCTTTTAAAAGGATTAGCTCCTGGTTTCATCTGCTTTACCGTTTTTTTTTTTGGTCTCTATTTCATTTATTTCTACTCTATTTCCTTCCTTCTACTGGCTTTGAGCTTTGCTTGTTCTTTTTCTAGCTCCTCTTAGCTGTAAGGTTAGGTTGTTTGAGATTTTCCTTCTTAAGATAGGCCTGTATTGCTATAATCTTGCCTCTGACAACAGCTTTTGCTTCATCCCAGAGATTTTGGACTATTTTGTTTCCATTTTCATTTGTTGCTATGCATTTTATTTTCGTTCTTCTTTAACTTCTTGGTTGACCTATTCATTGTTAAGTAGTATGTTATTTAACCTCCATGTTTTTGTGCTCTTTCCCGATTTTTTTGTGTGATTGATTTCTAGTTTCATAGTGTTGTGGTTGGAAAAGATGCATGATGTGATTTCAGCCTTCTCGAATTTATTGACACTTATTTTGTGACCTAATGTGTGATTTCTTCTGGGGAATGTTCCATGTGCACTTAAAGAATGTGTACTCCTCTCTTTCTATATTGAAATGTTCTGAATATATTTGTTAGGTCCATCTGGTCCAATGTGTCATTCCAAGCCTCTGTTTCCTTGTTGATTTTCTGTCTGGATGATCTATCCATTGATATAAGTGGGGTGTTAAATTCTCCTACTATTACTATATTATATCAATTTATTCCTTTATATCTGTTAATAGTTTATATACTTAGGGGCTCCCATCTTCGGTGCACAGCCCTCAGTTTTAAGAAGCCCTCCAGGGGATTCTCATTCACTTTCATGATCTAGTGTGTGAACCAGTGTTGCAGAGTTATGAATGAGAATGCAAGGAGCTATAAACATCTTCCATTTTTCCTAGAGAGAGGATTCCTGTCTTTCATCAAGATCTCAAATCTGTGATCCTGCCACCCACTAGACGCTAAAAACATTCTCTTATATTCTATACTATGATGAGCAGAACCCTATGCCAAAGTAAAATTTATTCTTTTGTACTCTGCTTTAGCTGCATTGAACAGCCCATTACCTGAGAGGTCAGATTAAATCAAGCTGAGAACCAGCTCTAGTTGGGGTGTGACCTATTTTCCTCCTCTTTTGGGAATTTGACCTGATTGTCATTCTCCAAAAAGTGATTTGAGAACTCGGTGATTAAGAGGTTTTAGAGTCAAGATATGCAGGCCCCTGACTTAGAGACTAGGGCAGCCTTCAAAGAAGGAGAGATCTTCTTTTGCCTCCAGACCCTACTTCAAAGACACACAGAGGCATTTGAAGGATGTAAGTTAGAAACCCAGCCTTTCCCACCTGGCATACTGTATTATTTGCCTTGGGTGGATGGGGATTTTCTAGGTGTAATTAGTTAACATCTATTAAGCAAGGCCATTTATTAAGTACTGCACCCTGTGGGACCTTAATACACTGTAATTGATGATGACAGCAGAGGCAGCATCTTTTCCAGTTGGTGTAGTCTCAGGATAGCCTGGTGTTCTATTGTCTCCACGGTGGTCTGAAGCTTATGGGAGTTTTTGTGCTTGAGGATATAATGCCTAATAGTGATTTCCCTGAGTTTTCAATTTGGAGAGCGATTGCGTACACTTCAGTGGTTCAAGCGTCTGTTGTAATGGTGACTTACCCAGTTCAACATTAATCTCAGGCCTGTGGGACTCCAAATCTTCAAAGAAGTATTTAATCAGTATATATGGCATTAGAACTGGCTAAATATAAGGACTGTGTTCTGCATGTGACCAAGTATAGGGAGATTTTACCAAGCAGAAGAAATTGTATGATAATCTTTTTTTTTGCAATTCATCTAAATTATAATAGGTAACATGCATCTACAATCATTCTCATAGGTAATATTTACTCGTTATTCAGTGTGACAAGTATTGTGCTCAGTACTGTACATTCTCATATTAAATTGCCATACCAACCCCCTCAATTAGGTACATTGTTACTCTCAGTTTATTGATGATGACATGGAGTTTAGAGAAATTGAGTAACTCAACCACTGTCTCACAGTGTATTTGTTAGTATCTGCCAAAAGCTGTAACAAACAACCCAGTATGTCTGTTGCTTGTTCATATCCAGTCCCATGCAAGTTAGTGGGGGTAGAAGGAATGAAGCAAATGGAGTTCTTTTTCATGTAGCTATCCTGGGTTCCTTTGCTCTTGGGTCTCCATCCTCCTGTGGGTCTGAGAAGATTTTGATGGACCAGGCTTGGAATGGCTCACATCACTTCTATTCCAGAACTCAGTCATAGGCCACACTGAATTACACTGGAGGCTGAGGAATATAGTCCAGATGTGGGACTCAGGAAGAAGAGGAAAACAAGGATGCTGTTGAGTCCTAGCAGCTTGTAAGCAGCAGAGCTGAGGCCCAAACTCAGTTGTCTAACTTGAAAGCCCTCTTTATCATGGAGGCAAAACTGACATTTTGCTTTGCCTCCTTTATAAATAAGCATGTGCATCATATTTTGCAGATGGGGGAAAACAACTTTGTACCCTGCAATAAACCAAAAATAAAAAGATTACCTGTCCAGTTTTGATCCCCTCAATGAGTGATGTCTTAGAACATTTCTTATAAGAGTGGACTCATCTAATTGAAAAAATATCTGAAGAAATGGCATAAGCTATGTTGATTTGATAATCACATGGATAAAATGCTCTTTTTCTACATGAACAGACTAATGACAATCTTTCTGTTCTATTAAACATATATACACACTCACACCCACCCACCCACATTCACTCACACACATCCTCATACCATCCCTTCTGAAACCGAGACTACCTTGTATTTTTTTTAAAGATTTTATTTATTTATTTGACACAGAGAGACACAGCGAGAGAGGGAGAAGCAGGCTTCCCACCGAGCAGGGAGTCCGATGCGGGGCTCCATCCCAGGACCCTGGGATCATGACCTGAGCCGAAGAGAGACCCTTAATGACAGAGCCACCCTGGTGCCCCACTACCTTGTATTTTATTGCAAGTGAACTTCTATTTTCTGAATGCTTTTATTTTTCAGGCTGTTTTTCACATCACGTCAGTTCTCACTTGTTAATTTATTTTTGATAAATTGGCATGTATTTTATTTCATGCAATAATTCTATTTCTAAAAAGTTGAACATAAAACAAATTATTTCCAAGTTGAAATAGTTTGTCATACAGTGGAGGAGCTTGCTGTTTAAAGAAAACCTTTCCTTCATATTTTCCTATGATATTCTGAGTAAACAGCACCAATATTTTAATCAAGTGAAGAGTCATATATAATTTGGGCATCATTATTAATAGGGATTTCAAGTTCAAGTGCTTTCATGGATCATGCATTTAATAGCTACATGAAGTGACTACATAGAAGACAATAGGGAGTGGTAGGAACTAAGGGTAGTTGGAAAATTGAAGCCCCACCTAAAGGTGTGCAAAGTCAGCGTTATTAAATCGCTGCTCCCATGAGGAGAAAATGTGCATATGGGCTGAACTGATCCGGTACACTTAAATTGAATGTAGCATGATGTAATTTTCATCCATTTTGTAAGACCAAAATACATATTTCATAAGATGTAATAACCTAAATTATCAATACAATGATCAAATTAATGTTGAAAATACTTATATTGGTGGATTTGCTATCCTTTTATAATCAGTATCTAGTTTATGGTGATGATCTGTATTTCCTTCTTGAAAAAGTATCTCTTTTTCCCCAACACTTAACTTTCTTGAGAGAAATATTTAAAGCATTTGAAGCGTAGGGCCCAGGACAAGGCATCATTTTAATCCTTGCTTTTTCTTGGGAATAAATCCATTCTTTTAATACTTACCTGCATGTTGGGTGGAGTAGTCAGCTCCTATGATGAGAGTGTAGTTAAATGATAAGTAATTGTCAATATCAAACACTTTTTTTTGACTTAAAAAACAGCAGTTTCCTGAGGTTCATAAAATGCTGATTCCAGTATTGACACAAAACTTTGAAAATACATGTTCTTTTCTCTGCCTAGGAGTTATTGGCTTAAGATTCATTTGCCTAAATTTAAGAAAGATAAACTAGCTTTTCAGCAAACAGATACACAAGATGGGAAGAAAAGATGTAATGTTATTTTCATTTTTACTCTGCAGTTTTGTCATTTACAGAGTCAACATGATCATAGTTGAGAACCAGGTCTCTGAGGCCTGGGTACACAGGATGAAGTAATTGATTTGGCAACTGTTGTTGACTCTGTATCAATGATAAAGTCTGATCTCACTTTGCCTTTAAACAGGAAAGTTTACAATACACCTTTATCATTTTGCCACAAAGTTATGAAAACTTGCCTCCTAGTGGCAGAACATTCTTTGAGACTTAGGGGGCAGAAGCTACTCTCCATTACATATGTCCACCACCACATCAATGCATTTCTCATTAATCAAGGGAGAGGTGAAGATACTGGTGTCATACAGCCAGTCATAGCAGTGGACCGTATACAGTGTAGAGAATGGAAAAGTAAACAAAAGAAAAGTTGAAGGGCTGATACACTCTGGTATGTGCTTAGAAATTCAGTGGATAGGAAAAATAAGAGCTATTACTAATTGGAATAAGGAGCTTTAACAGTGCCCATCTTAACACATGTGATTTTGAGTTTTGGAGAACTCATAACCACCACTTGGGAAGCTCCTGGCTGCCATCACTGAGCTTTGTAGAAAAGACTTGAATGTGAGTGGGTAGTAGAACAACAGCTCATACCTCTAGAAAAAAATATGCGCATAGTGAACATATACCATGATTTGAGAGGTCTAAGTAGATCTCAGTAAGACCTACTTGACCTTTTGGTAAAATGAATAGGTTAATAAAACCCGTGAACTCTAGAGTTCTGAATTTAATGACTCCTGGAAGCTCAGGTTGTGAACAAGGGCTTTGAGTATGTTGCTGTTCATAGGTCTTTATGGGAAGAATTACTGAAGATATACCACTTTCTGCTGGATATTTTCCTTCTTGGTTAAGCAATGCAGAACTGTCCTCACACAAAATTGACCAGGTCCAAATGGCTTCCAGGACCAAAAAGAAGTGGTATACACAGGGAATTTCTAGGTCCATCCCCACAGAGGTTTGTGCCTTCTAGAAAAGTGCCAGAAAATACATAAATGGGAGAGCACTGGAGTCTTCCGTGTATTACTCCCTCCATCCCTTCACCCTCCAACCCCAAATGACATTGGCTCAGGAATAGTAGGAGCAAGTGTAGGTTACTGATGAGGGAGCCAGTTATCTTCAGAGCACATGTTGTTGGTAGGCAGTGGCCACTTAGTACTTTGATGCCCTCAGACAGATGGGAAGAAAAGGAAACCAGCTCAGTGGACAGAGATGAGTGTAACAATCCTCTCCCACAAAGAAGCCAGTGAAGAGGAAATTATACCATCACCTGCAGATACCTGGGCTGTCAGAATGAGTTTGGTAGAAGGACCGGAACCTCGAAAACCCAGAAACAAATTACTGGGAGAAACTCCTTTTGGGGCAAGAACTATGCAAAAGTAATGAATAGCTAACCACCATGCTGAACTTAGAGTACAGCACACAACTGCACTCCAAGCTAAGGCCCTCACTTTGACGTACAGAAAGGCTCATGTATTCTTACTTACCTGCCAGGTCATGAACAATTAGGATAAAGAGGATGTGTTGTGATAGGGCACTGAATTCAGAGTCACATAGTCCTAATACTGAAAAATGAACAGGTGCATGCCTAGAATGGGTGCAGCATGCCAGTAGTCATGACCCAATGTAAAACATCAATATGACAATATATTGAATTGAGAGGGATGTGATTGGCAGGTAAATCATACAGATCCTATGTGGTTAGCTAGAGTCTAACCACAGTAGATCTCTTGTCCAGATGAGAAGCTCCAACTCATACGCAACTATGGAAGCTGTGAATCCCAATGTCAACTATGCTCCTATTCTCCTGGCATTTCTTTTATCCAACAATAATCTCTGTACTTCTCTCTACCCTGCTCTTTGACCCAGGGAGGCTGACCTCTAGCCTTCCTTGCTTTCTGCCATCTGCCAACAGAGACTCCTATAGGACTTTGAAGGCTGGGAGAAGAAAGTGGTCTGACATAGCTCGCTTGCTTATGTGAAATCTGTGAAGAGTGCACTTGCGTGTCTAGGCCTTATGTATAGGAAAACTGCTCATTTGTTAAGAGAGGTGTAGGCAATATTGCTCCAAATGCTTTTTTCCTAATGGCATCCGTGGCATACTGTGATATTACCACAGTAACACTCTTAAGCAGAATGCATTTGGAAACCCTGTGGCTTTTCATATCTACAATGGCATACATATACTATCCCTTAGGGTTTTAATATTTGCTTGGGTATAGTTAACAAGTATCAAGGCTGGTGGTGCATGGCTAACAGCTGAGATAATTCTAACATTCATTCATTAACTCAGCAAGGATTTATGGAGGTCCTTCTACAGGCAGGACACTGCACTAAGTGCTGTCGGGGGAAAGACATGGATAAGATGAATCCGGCCTCCACAAAAATGACAGTTCATTAAGATAGAGATGGGGTACTGGCATGGGCAGAGGACACAGTCCACAAACCCTACAATATACATACAGCACTGGTGCATGTCATAGGATTGGAATAGAAGTATAAAATGCGGAAAGAAAGTTTAAAGGATGGTGGGAGTGAAAAGGAGGGGCACATAACCAAATAGGAGTGAGCGGGAAGAAAAGATGATTAGTGAGTTATAGTTGAGGTGGGTCTTGAAAGGGAGGTAGGAGTCTAAAAAGGTATAGATTGGTGTGGAGGAGAGAATGTTCAACACATTTGAAGATGTGGAAAAGGGCAGTTAGGAAGGGCAAAGGGAAGCACTGTGTCTGCTGTGATGGAAAGTTAAGATCTTTAATGAGGTCTTGAAATTTAACCTCAAGTACAAAAATGGTACAAACACCCAATTATCTCCACCATGTAAGCCTATCTTGACAGACTAGGAAAGAGCCCAAATGTTAACAGTAGTTATTTTTTATGTAGAGGGATTTTGAATGTGTATTTTATATTTTTCTTACTTTCTAATCTGATTAGAACTTCAGTTTGATATGACTATTAAGTAGAATAATGAGAAGAGACAGGCATTTAGGGAAGAGTTTAAATTCAACTTTGACAAATTGTGTCTGACTTGTACATTTTTTTTTCCTGTTAAAATGGGAGATGTATCATTGTTGACATTGTTTTGTAAAGAGGAGTTATCTGAGATGGCATTGCACTAAGCCTACACTGAGTCACCTATTAAAGTACTCATAGGAGCTTCTAAACTATAGGCTCCTAATGAGTTTGCCATGGTATTTTGCACCCCTTTTGTGAAACTCCCTCATCTTCTTAGCCCACCTTTACTTCAGCCATTGCTTGGTAACCAGCTTTCAGCACATGTGATCCTACCCCAACTGGTCTTGGCTGCCTGGATCTTGCTGCTTGGCATTTGGCTGCATTGCACTTAAATCTGTACCATACAGAAGTACAATGGAGTTAATCCCTGGGCTAGCCCTTGAGAAATAAGGGATGGAAACAAGTGAATGAATGCCCCTCTCTTCCCTTTCCCCGGGCAGACAATTCTGAAAAATGTTCTGCTCTGCTTCTTACTGGATCCCAGTGGGTTTAAGCTCAGTCACCCATCTCAGAGATCAGCTGGATAACTAATCCTTGTATTGGCTCTTTTTCCTTCCCTATTTTATTCTTCTCAGTCTCTTTCCTGCTGCCTGGGATCATGTCCCCATGTCCCTATGCAAACTAACTTGTCTCTAAGTCTGCTTTCTGGAGGCACTGGGGAGGGACACCCAGTCAAAGACAAACAGCATGCGACTGAATTTGCTTTGTAACTATGACATTTTGTTTGTGAAATGTACCCTTCCACTAATACAAGGTCTTTTGTTAGGGGTATTAGAAATGACACCAGAAGCCAAAGCTAGTGCATGTGGTCTATATGATTAGTAGCTGAAGGGATATTTTGTTTTAGAGATTGGTGAGTCCCGAACTTGTCTGCACCCTGGGATCATCTGAGGAGCTTCACAAGTTACTGATACTATCCCCCAGAGATTGTGAATTAAGAAACTTGGGGTGTGACCCAAATGGTGCAATTTTGAAACTTTACTAGGGGATTCTAGGAGAGGACAAATTTAGGAACCAATGGTCTAGATCAGATTTAGCAGACTATAGCTTATGGGCCAAATCTGGCCCATTGCCTGCCTGGTTGTGTACAGCCCATGAGTTAAGAATGGGTTTTACAATTCTAAATGGTTAGAGAAGAGTTGAAAGAAGAATATTATTTCATGACAGCTCTCTGTAATCAATGGCCCTACAAGACTGTAGCTCCTATGCCAAGGGACAGTGTGTTGACTGAATTGTATGGTAACTATATTTGATAGTGTATGAGCATGTCATGGTCAGGCATTGACCGTTGAAAAGATTAGAAAAAAAACCCAAAAAACAAAACAACCCATACATATTTGCTTCACATCTACACTTTGTTTTAGCAAAAACATAATTGAATGTAAGAACAATAGCTTTTTCAAAGTTAAAGGAGAGCAAGGAATTTTCCAGTGTGTTTCTTTCTAGGTAGGCTTGTGTGTATACATGTAGTTTAGTTTTAGCAGGATTGGAAAGCATAGTTCTCTAAGACAAATGCTTTAACATGGTTTTTTCTAGCATCTCCCAGTGGTGGTAGAGGTGGGAGGGGAATAGATGGGTAGTCTTTAGGAAGTTAAGTTAGGGTGGTTTATATTGATTGTTTTTTCTCATTTGTGAGAACGAATAAATTACAGGAGCAAGTACACAACGTGTTTGGCGTTGAACTCTATAGGGAATGAAGTCACCAGAGCTGGATGACCGAGGCTAGCAACAGTGTTGTGAGTAATGAAATAAACTGAAGTCTGCTCAGTTAGTAGTGCGGACTGAGTGAATCACATAATTATTTAAAAGCCACTGGCTACCAGTGCACACTAGTAGATTGGTTCAGACCTTCTTTATTCCATGGCACCCTTCTATCTATTTATATCCCAGCTTACAAGAAATCTGATGAACTAAAGATACAATCTCATTACAACCAATGATAATTATGTGTTTTGAATCCATACCTTTAGGGCCAGTTGGATATAATAAGTGCTTGTGCTCATGTTGAGATGGAAACACTGAAGTGCAAATAGATTTAAGGATTTTGTCACAGAAGCATTGTCAAAGGCAGGAGTGAAAATAGAAGTCTTCCCTTTGTACAATTAAGTACACAGCTCTCCTTTCAGATGTTTCAATATTTTAATTGCAAAGTTCTTGGAGGCCTTAGAGATAAAGCATATTGAATCCAAAATGAGTGATCAATTTTTGTGCAATAAAACAAACACATGACATTTGTCGATAAATAAGTGACTGGCAATCATTGATACAATAAAACTGTAGATTCAAATATGGTGTTTAAAAACTTTATTAAATGTGATCTCTGAGTTTCATGTACAAATTATTCCCTCAGGGAAGCCATGCTATCTGACTTTGATAACATAGCCTGCTTGAGAAAGCTGCCTTAACTTTAGAGATTTTAGCTAAATACAATCTTGTGTTAAATGTTACATTTCCTTTTCTTTTCTGAAAAGAATGTTTCAAAGTGGTGTGTAAAAAAAAACAAAACAAAACAACAACAAAAAACAAAACAGAAAAATACTCCATTCCTCCCAAGAATGTGAAACGGTCACCCCAGTTGACCCATAACATTCTGAATGATGAGGAGAGGGTACTATGAAGAAATAGCCTCTCTTTGTTAAAACAGAATCCAGAAATCGAGATCGCAAAGGCTTAAATCTGGAAAGTGGATCTCCTCGGTATGGGTGTAGTGCGGATGAAGGGATGGCTAACTCAGTGGCATAATTTGGCCATCTGAATTTCACCCTCCTCTGAGGTTCTTTGGTTTGGCTTCCTGTTCACCTTATCCTACTGCTGCTAGGTGTGCATGGTGGTTTTCTCTTCAGTGCCTTGGCCCAAATAATGATTGGCTGGAATGTGCAAATACATTTTTTACTAGAGAACAACAGGGACATACTGCAGATAAAAGGAATATGAAGAGTCTGACTTACAGAAGGCTCTGATCCTGTCAAAGACCACCTTCTCTCATAGGCTTTCTGACCCCATTCAATCCTACATAGGGCCCAAGGACCTAGCCCCCTGTCCTTTAATCTCTTGGCTGTTTGTCTTTCTACTACTGCACCATGTTCCTTCCATTACTGAGGATGGTTGCCAGTTATTGATGATGGATGCTGTGGTGCTTAACACAGATCCTTCCTTCAAGATTGAGGCCCTCGTGCCCAGCTGATAGGAGTGTTGGTTGTAGATGATTGTCATCTTCTTCTTAAAGCATTATTCTTGGCTGAAGGGCGCTGCCTCATCCGAAGTTAGGTCCTTTCTGTAAGGGTAGCCTTCATTCAATGACTTAAAGGTTGATGTAGAGGTGTAAAGGTGTGGCCCCCTCACCTTGATTTTACCTAATTCTGAAGGTCCATTTCTGCTCCAGTATGCCCACATGGGATTGGCTGAGGCCTCTATTGTAGCTGCATCACAGCTCAACTTCGCCCTCTGCCCAGTCTGGCTTCCTTGACACTCTTACTGGTAGTGTTTCTGAGAGCACTTCCCAGCGAAAGCATCACACAAATCTTGGTCTCAAAGTCTGTTTCCACAGGACCCTAACCTGGGACATATAAAAATGTCTTTTTTTCCCCAAATACTACAGGACTCACCCTTCTGATGGGAACCAGTTCATAATTTCCTTATATTATAGATTGGGAAACTGAAATGGTGAGAGACTGCCAAGGTCATGGAACAAGTAAACAGCACAACCAGATGTGTCTCAAACCAAGTCCCATGTTCTTATTCAACATGACATATTGCCTCTGCACTTTTATCAGAAATTTGTTTTATTTTTCAAACATGGAAAAAATAATAGACACACACATATCCAGCAGCCAGATTTGATTCCATCTTTGCCATCTTTGTTTCAAATCTTTTTTAAGGAAATCAAACATTACAGATACAGCTGAATCCTTTTCCCTCAACTCTTTACCCTCCATCTTTTCCTGATTTTTTAAAAAAGGAATCTGAGTCAAATAACAAAAAAAGTTGTATAAATTTAAATGATATACTCACTGATGAAGATATTATTGCTGAGCTGGCTAGAAGCAAAAATATATAAGTATATTTTAAATTTGAATAAATGCATTTCCCTTAATAGATTTTGTATATTCAGCATAACACAATGTTTTGCCAAATGCTTCTATACGCTAAAGTTTCATAAATACATTTATTTTGAGGGAAATTAGTCCCCATGTGTTTCTAATTAATATATACTTTGCTGTCCATCAGAATGTTGTGTTGCATAGGCAATTGGTATCTGAAAAAGGTTTTTCAGGTTTTATCCTTAAGCTGAAGAGGTGGAATTTGTTAGCAAGAAATAAAATTGAACACTAAACACTTTATTTGAATTGTGAACGTAAATATTAGAGTGCCAACTCATTCTCAAGTTGAGAAGACATGTTGTTTTACTCCTTACTCATTCATGTCTTTGTCTTGTCTTCATTTTTTTTTCTTCCTCACCATTATACTACTAAGGGTTTGAATATGGGGTACAGCTCACAGCTATTAGTGGCTTTAGGCTGAGGTAGCTTGATATTGCCTTTGACTGCAATAATACTATGGCCAGAGATACCAAAAATTTCACTATGAAAGCTCATTTATACTAAGAAAGCCAGGTGGAGTTTGATGGTAACAAGCACAAATTGAATTCACCTTTGTGTTTTATGTCCCACATGACCAGGTCAGGAATTGAGAAAGGGTCAAAGGACTGTGTGCTGGAGTGACATCTACAGGAATGATGTCCTGGAATAATGCCTCCTTGTCAACCACCCCTAAAGTAATGATGCTTTCCGCCTTATCCAAAGATGGCAATAGGATATTGATAATGGAGAGTGACAGGGAAGGGACTTGTAAAAGAATTGGAAGAAATGCTTTAAGAAGTATAGTTTTAAGTCATTGCTTCCTGATGTATATCCCAGCAAGAGTAACACTACCCAGACCAGTAAAAGTTCAAATGTTAGGATGTGTGATTTAATGGTAGCTGGAACATGTGCTCGGGGGACAATGTTTGATAGAGATGTTGGTGGGATTAGGGTTTGGTGGTGATGATGATGCTGAAAATGAATAGCCCCATATTCAGTTACTCATTGAACAAGTACTTCAGCTACCTACTGTGGGCTAGGCTTTTAGGAACCCTTGAGCCCATAGAGCTTAAAGGGATACAACAAGTTTAATAGTGTGAGGTGATTGCAGGCTGCTGTGGGAATGCATGGGAAGGACACTTAATCTAGCTTTTGGTTTTGGAAATTTTCCCAGGGGAGGTACCTTATCGGCAGAATCTCAAAGGATGAGCAGGAGTGATCTAAGGGAAGAAGATGGAATAGGAGTGGGGAGGGGTTTTTCAAGCGGATAATGAAGCATGGGTAAAGGCCTGCAGGTGAGAGAGAACATGGCCATTGGGAAGATTTTTCAAGTACCGTGGTCTACTATTGTACTCAGATGAAACTTATTTTTAAAAGGAGAATATAATACAGAGAAGAAAGAAACCAAATGCCAGGAGTCTGGAACAAAAAATTAATTTAGAATTATCAGTAATTTATAAAAAGCACAAACAAAATCCTTTGTTACAGTTAGGTGCACATAATTAAAACTGCACATATCACTTGGAGACATATCCTCACAAAGTGTCTCCTGTTGACTATTCCTGGTAGATTTCCTGCTTTGTATTACCTAACTTCACAGAACCTGTGTGTCTCTCAAACCAGTAGATTTTTTTTTTTCTTTTACCGGTGTTGCCTCTGGTAAAATTTTTATCTTCCAAACTCAATACATTATTAACAAAAGGATGTGCAGGAAAAAGTCTTGAGTTGCATTCCAGATTCATCAGGCATGGTGGTGTGCTCAATCCTGGCTGGACATTAGAATCATTTCTAATCAATCTATGGGTGACCCCACATAGATTCAGAGTCCATTGGTCGGGGGTGCATTCTGGGCATTGGGATTCTTAAGAGCTCTCCAGGTGATTCTAATGTGCAGCCAAAGTTGGGTACCAAAAAATTGGTGGAATGTCTGAATCATGTGTAAAAGTTTGGAAAAATATACCAAAATGTCAAGAAACGAGATCTGCTTTGTGTTGCCTGTGCCAAGAGGGGTATCAGTGCAAAGAAGCTCTATGTTAACAACACTATGAATGGGTGATCATGAAACAGAAATCTGAACATGGGGGATTTAAATTGAAATGTGACATGACAATTTTTTTTCCACTTAAAATAATGAGAACCCCTAGAATAGGTAATGGGAAACACAGGAATGAATTGCTCATGTTAAAAGGTAGATGCCTGCATTTTTAACAGCAGAAATGTTGCATTTAATTTTTCAGCCTGTTCTATACTGTCCATGAGATAGTTGAGGTATGTAGGCTACTCTTCAACTCCAGGGTAGTCAAGGGACTTGAGAAGCGTGCACCTGCCCAACGGAGAGCGAGGTCGCATGCTACTCTTGGCCTGTACTGTGTACATGGCAAGTTCTGGGAGCAGCAGGCCTGATCCACTTGTACAATGAAGAATGTGACCTAGAGCAGCTCTGATTTTCCAAGTGTGGAGGACCTCTACAGGCCATCTGGGGTGGGGTAGTGGGATGAGGATCGCTCTGTCTGTCTCCCATTTGTCTGTGACATGATCCTGTGAGAGGTGAGATAGGGCAAGGAGGAAGCCAATAAAAGCTACATCATTGAGCAAGGTGCTACTATGGGTATCTTGAATTCACTTTCTCTGGGATGTCTCGGAACTGTGTGGACCACCCTTGAGAATTGTCCTACTGAGGGGTAAGGAGGCTGGTGTATTTGTCTACCATCTCCTATCGCTCACTGGTGGAGGCTGGCTCCTGAGGCATTAATCACCCAGCGTCTCGGGCTGCCCCATGCATGGACCAGTGGTGCTGCCGCGGGTGGCCGCTGCTGTCCAGCAGAGAGAAGGAGGAAGCCACAGCTTGTATGGGAACCTCTGAGGGGCCTGCAGGGAGGCTGAGGAGAGGTGAGTGCATGCCGCCAGCATCTGGTCTGCTTCACTCCCTGCCACTTCAGTGACAAACTTTTGCTTCACTGCGTATATTTTTATTGAGGCGAGTGTTGCAGGGCTTTTCACCAAATTGGAAAAATCACTATTCCCCCAGGAATTTTGAATTTGGCAAATTCTGGCAGGAAGTCGGTAAACTATGTCAGAGACTCCGTTTGTTTTCTCAGGCCATGATTAGTTGGAAAAACTACTTATTTTTGAAAGAAACGAATCAGCTTGATTTTAGTTGGTTGGAAAAGAGTTAACAATAATCATGATTAATTTGCAGCTGTTAAACGTGTACTGTAAGGCCCAGACTTTTTTTCTAGCCCAGATTTTAAGTCAATAAATATAATTACAGAGACTAATAGTTCAGATTTTGATTCCTCTATTATACTAAATGATCATGACGTGACAGATTATGGTAAAATTGTCAAATCAATGAATTATAAAAGTGTACATGGAAATGATTAACTGAGATGCCCTTCTAGGTTCTGTTTGATGATCACGAAGCATGAGGATCAACAGAAATTTGGTTCAGAGAGTTGGCAAAGGGTTTCTGCATGGAGAAAAAATTGGGAAGAAATTTCCTAAGTGTTTTTCCCTTTCCTTCCATCTTACACCCACTTTTTTTCCTTGCCTCATTAATAATGTTAACAAATGTTTTGCAATTTACAGTAAATAATGAACTTCAGTCAGATCCCACCATGGCTGAAGAGAGGAGAAAGGCTAAGGAAAAATATGGGATGAACTAATAATAACTGGATTTCTCAGCTTTTCTATCTATTGCCTTCTAACTTCATAGCATTTCGTTGGGAGTTGCCATTTGGAATATGGAAAAGAATAGCAAGGATGGACAAGGCCTAAAACAGCTCTGCTAAGCAAAACGACAACAACAAAACCCTAGCACAAGTATCCTGTTGCTTTTACATGAATGGTCACCCCCACCTGGTTCAAAACCAGAGCATATATGTTAAAGGAACCTATAAATGCACAGTATATGCATTACATGTTCAAAATGCCAAATAGCCTCCTCTTACCTGCAATTGTTATCCAACCAAAAAAGCCAAAAGTAATAAGATAAAAGAGACAAATTACAAGATTGATTTTTGTTGTTGTTATAAGGAGAAGATTTTATTACTATTGGCCAGTTCTTTTCATAAATGTTTAAAGAATCTGATTCAGAAAGAGATTGAATCAAGTACTTAAGACAGAGATTCCCTAGTCTCTCATGGTTCGACTGTGGACTCTGAGAAACAAACTGAGGGTTCTAGAGGGGAGGGGGGTAGGGGGATGGGTTAGCCTGGTGATGGGTACTAAAGAGGGCACGTATTGAATGGAGCACTGGGTGTTATACACCAACAATGAATCATGGAACACTACATCAAAAACTAATGATGTAATGTATGGTGATTAACATAACATAATAAAAATAAAGACAGATTCCCTGAATACAATAAATTATGGTTGTTTGGAAAAAAAAATTTTTTTTTTTTTTTTTGCCAGTAGTTTGTATGAAGAGTTAACCAAATGGTTGCCTCGTTTTCAATTTTGGTAAAGAAAATCGAGATAATTAGATCAACAAAGTCATTACTCCATGATCAAGGCTATCTTTAAGGAGACTCCTGCTACAATATAGTACTGTAGCTAGAGCTATATGGTCAGTGTATTTATTAATATTGAAGAAATGAAGCAAGTTTTAAAGCATTGTTACCACAATTTACTTTGAAATTTGGATCTTCTCTTTATTAGTAAGTGAAGGCAATTCTTAATGTGATCCTATTGGCCTTTCCTTGTGGATAGTCTTAGTGTCCATGTATTTATCTAGAGATGGAATCATCGTGGTCCCAGGGCACCAATACAAAAATAATTGGAGGGGAAATAATTCTTTAGCTTCCCTTGGTTAAGATCCCTCTCACGGATCTTTTATGTAAGTACTTTCTGTTGGGCCAATTTAAGTAAAGTCAGTCTTTTTAAAGCAATGCTGAAAGATCATAGGGGTAAAAGAGTAATGTGATAGAAACCAAATACTAAAAACATCTGTGTGTCTGTTACTTGCATAGTAGTAAACATGTTTTGAGTTGTTATTGTTTTATTTTTAATTTTAAATTTTTTTGAGAAAGAGCATGAGTGGGGAGAGGGGGCAGAGGGAGGGTGAGAGAGACAGAGACAGAGAATCTCAAGCAGGCTCCATTCTTAGCACAGAGCCTGATGCGGGGCTCGATCTCAGGACCTGAGCCGAAATCAAGAGTCAGATGCTTAACTGAGCCACCCAGGAACCCTGAGTTGTTATTGTTTTAAATGGCCAGCTGGGGTGTTAAGAGCTTTTGCAGAGCTGGGTTCCAGGTGAGATTATCTGGGGGCTGGGGGTGAGGAGACAGTGTGAATGTTTGTAGACTGAGAGCCACCAGCAGAGTCTATAGAGGACTGGGCTTGAATGGGGTTCAGGCAGGTCCACCTGAGTTCTCTGCCATATGGCCACTGCAAGCTCCCAGACTGAGCCCCTTGACACTAGACTTCAACAGATGGATTTTCTCTCCATTGCCGTTGTGTGTGTTTTCATTTCTCAGTGGGCTGGTCTGGATTGATAAAGCCTCTGATCTTCCCATGACTGTGTTAGTGGGGAACAGATCACTGGATACAACCATGACCTTTTCAGAGTCACAGGACCCTTCCTTTGCCTGTTCCCTAGATGGAAAATGGCTATGGGATGAATGAGGAAGAGGCTGGAAACTAAGCCCTCTGGCTGTGATGGTTGCTAACAGAGAGGTTTGCCTGGTAGAGTAAAGGGGACCCAGTTAAGTTTGAATTACACATAAACACCATCATGGTTTCAAATATTGCATGGGACATACCTATGCTATAAAGGACATTTATCTGAAATTTGAATTTATCCGGGTGTCCTGTATTTTTTTTTAAAGATTTTATTTATTTTGAGAGAGAGAGAGAGAGAGAGTACAAGCAGGGGGAGTAGCAGGCAGAGGGAGAGGGAGAAGCAGGCTCCCTGCTGAGGGTGGGGCTCGATTCCAGGACCCCAGGATCATGACCTGAGCCGAAGGCGGATGCTTAACCATCTGAGCCACCCAGGCGCCCCAAGGTGTCCTGTATTTTTTAACTTGGCAGTCCTACCCTGAGGAGATCTCTGTAGTAGTCTGTGGTCAACAAAGATTTGCTGTGGTCTTGCAGTAGCCAACAGCTGGCTGAGGACCAGAGAGATGGCCCTGCTGAAGCAGAAGGATCAATGACAACCATAGATACCACCACAGTGGATGAAGATTGAGAAAAGGAAAGGAATGTGGAATTCTTGCACATAGGTGTCATGGAGCAGATTCTCACTGACTCAGTTTCTCACTAGATTAAATAGGAACAATTAGCAACATGTACTTGATAGGCCTGTCTCAAGAACTAAATGAGATAATGTAGTTGAAACCATGAACACAATGCCTAGTTCTTAATACTTATTAAGGGCTCAAATATGTCTGTCATCATTATGATCATGATGATGATGATCATCATCAGAATGAAGGAGGGCTAAAGATCAATTTCAGAATATCCTCTGAGTTATCCCTAGAACGGTTACTTTAAAATACAGTTGCTGCATTGAGCAGTTTCTTTCCATAGCTTAGGTTTGCTCTGAATCTTGATTCTTGGCCTTTCTAATCTCTGCCTGTTGCCTTGATAGATCAGAAATTTGCATACTTGGCTGCAAGGAGTAATGCAGCTTTGGCTCCAGTGTTAGACCAATGGAAGCCCCTCCAGTGTTTCCTTTCAAAATATGGTGATATCTGCCAAGAATCCAAAAGGAAAAAACATTTCTGTGCAAGGTTTTTCTAAATACTATTATCCTGAAATAAAAGCATGCCTACTGCCTGTGGGAGAGCTCTGGTGAATACGATTGAGGGTTGAATTATTGTTAAAATCAACAACCACAGGGAATTTGCTTTATGATGGTGTCTCAAAGATGGATTTGTAATACAGTTTATTTTTTTTTAAGATTTTATTTATTTATTTGACAGAGCAAGAGAGCCCAAGCAAGGAGAGCAGCAGAGGGAGAGGGAGAAGCAGGCTTTCCACTGAGCAGGGAGCCTGGTGCGGGGCTCGATCCCAGGACCCTGGGAACATGACCTGAGCTGAAGGCAGACGCTCAGCCATCTGAGCCACCCAGGCGTCCCTGTAATACAGTTTAAAATAAAATACTGAGAGTTAAAATCACAGAATTTTTTGTAAGATAATGAAAATGAACCATCTGAATATGGTTTTGGGAAAAACTTAATTTCTTTGCTTTTTTTTTTTTTTTTTTTGTAGAGAGGGAGAAGGAGGGTGCTGTGGGAGGGGCAGAGAGAGAATCTTAAGCAGGCTCCATGCCCAGTTGGGAGCCTGATGCAGGGCTCGATCTCACAACCCTGAGATCATGACCTGAGCCAAAATCAAGACTCAGATGCCTAACTGAGCCCCAGGTGCCCCAAAACTTGTTAATTTCTAACCAAACTTCCTCAGTCTCTGCATTACTGAAAATCTTACCTTTGCTAACAAACAGGAAGTAAGTAAAGTTCTAAAAACTGTTTCTTTTTGAAGTAGTTTTAGATTTACAGAGGAATTGTAAACTTAGAATGGTACGGTGAGTTCCCATGTACCATTCACTCAGCTTGGGAGGTTGCTTTTACCCTTTAGTTATTCCTCTTCCTACAATTTCCCTGGGTGCTGATCACAATAACTTAGGGACACTCATGTCCAAGAGACTTTCTTTAGAAGGAAACTCTCAAGAATGCCAAAAAGCATGTTTCCTACAAAGCACTAGGAACATTTTCCTCTTTTCTTTCCTGTAAAGAACTGGAAGAAAAAATAACAGTGTTTACTGTTAGACCTGACCAAAATCCAAGTGGTGCCCTTTGCCAATAAAGAACAAGGGAAAACTTTCAGTGCAATGACAATTGAGGCATTGAAAATAGAAATTTTCTTTTTAAGATGCTTAAATATATTTAATGAGGAGTGACTTTTAAAAAACACAAAGCGTATTGGTAATTATCAGCTAACAGGTTAGCCAAGCCAGTGATAAAATTGATCGAGCTGCCTTTTTTAATGTTGTTACTGCATGGTGTGGGTAAGCCCAACAGTCTGGGTCATAATCACCAAGCAGCATTTCCCTAGCTCCATCCCCTCCTCACGCAGATGGCATCTAGCTCTCAGATTCAGCTCAAATAATTCTGAGAGGTTCAGGACACCTTAGGTGTGTACTGAATGCAAACCCATTGACTTTTCTGTCCCACCTGCCATTTTCTTCTTCCTCTTTTATATATGGTGACCACTGGAAATGTCAAAAGCTATTGCTGACAAGGCTCACCGAAGGCTCTCCAGCACTGCTGTCCACAAAGAGGTCACACCCTCCTGGTTCCTGTTGGTGTCTGCCTCAAGGGTGGCCATAAGAGTTGTCAAGGTGCTGTCATTTGCACCAAGGGCATTAGCCCCTGTTGCTGCTGTGATTAATGGCATCAAAACAGCTGACATCCTGCCCTGCAGATCTTTTAGTATTTCCCTCTTTCTGTAAATAATCTTCACTCTAACATGGAATGTGAGGATAGGGGTGCAGGGCCAGGGAGGATAATTTAGATTGACAAACTACTCAAGTCTCTCTTCTTAGTGTTTCTGGAACTCCTTAGCTCCTCTTAAAACATGCTTCTGGTTGTATTTCCCCCAAAGTGCTCCCTGTGTGTCCAGACTCGAATAAAACTAGGTCAGAGTTTCCAAGAAGCAATTTTGTTGTCTAATTATCTCGTATAGTTTGTCTAAATATATATTTTTCTCTATAGAGTGTCTCAAACTCAAACGACTATAGCGTCCCCTTACCTAACTTAATGAAATGGATCAGGTAGAGACTGTGGCAAATTGAAGAGAATATGTCACATCTAAAGGGGTCAGTAGTTGCTCTTCAGCCCCAGTTAATGGCTGCCAAACATGGTTGCTGGGGAATGTTGCCAGTTTTCCTGATTTTTCACACGAAGCTAGTAATCTAGACATTTAAAGCCCTCCTTTAGAAATGTGAGGAAGCCCAGGAGATGCAGCTAACTGAATGTAGAGCTTTCATCTACACAAGGGGTTCTCAACTTCCACTATGCACTGAAAACATCTGGGAAGATTTTTAAAAAAATACATCTGGCTACTACCAACCCATAGAAATTTTTTTGTACTTAGTATAGGGTGCAGTCTGGGCATTGGAAATTTAAAATTTCCCCAGGAGATTCTAATGTGCACCCAAGGAGGAGAACTCTTGTGGTAGAAATAGTCTTCCAATTTTTGAATAATTGAATTTTTAGGTCTCAGGATAAGGAAAATCTTAAAATCAAGCTTGAGTCTCTGTCATTAGTACCTAATAAGCCAGGACATGGTGGTACTGGGACTGAGCTTTCGTGTGCAGACAATTTTGCAATATTGGTATTTGTAGTAAGCAGATAGGTTCTGTATTTTTTCCTAATGTACTCATAGAGGGTAACAGTAGAAAGACGGGTTTGATCGAGACTGATGAGTCTTGGGAGAAACTACATCTTTAAAACCTTTTTAGTTGATAACTATTAAAAGTATGGTGTTTCATCCTCCTGTTTTGGTTATTTTGTTCTGTTGGGAGAGAGATTGTTAAACAACTTATTAATTTTAAAGCTCTTACTCCTAAAAAGAACAGTTGTAAATGGTATCCTTTCTTTACAGAAGGGGACTTAACTGTATCTGCTGGGTATATTTCATGTATCATTCCTTGCTGCCTTTTGGCGTTCCTTTGGGCAACCAAAAGTCCTCTGGTGTAGGTTGGGAAACAATTCTGTTGATGAATTTCTTTCCTCTTCCCTCCGTGGCCCATCCATCTTGATGAGTACAACCTTTCACTCAGATGCAGGCTTTCAGTGGGGAGGATTATATCATTTCAGTTGAGGTCAGTGTTCGCATGTCGCTACCTTGGTTGAACTCACGTTATGAGCACGTTAGAGATCTGCTTGATCAAATTGAAGTACATTTCCATATTGTCCTCTTACTCATTCTTAATTCCTTGGGGGATTGTAAGCAAGCTTGGGATCTGTACTTAGTGGCTACAGTTCCTACAAGGGGCTCCATGATTCCCTCAGTATGTCAAACCTCATGAGAGTTGGAGACGACATTGAGGAGACTACTGACAAGTGAAAATGTGATGACAGAGATTGGGGTCTGCAAGCTGATGGCATCATTGTATACATGTGGCATTTGCCTAGAGGCTGATCCTATAGTGATGTCCTATCCTGACATGCTACCATGTGGATGAAGATTTCTTCTGCTCTTAATTGAATACTGTGGTAGGATAAGAGAAAATGGCTGTAACAGAGAGAATAAAATACAGTGCCAGGACATTCCTGTCCCACCTCATCATACAGGGACCTTTCGTGATGTTGCTCCTCAGTTTCCCAAAACATGGTCCTCACAGGGTGCCTGGGTGGCTCAGTTGGTTAACTGCTCAACTCTTGGTTTCTGTTGAGGTCAAGATCTCATGGGTTGTGAGATTGAACCCCAGGTCAGACCCCACGCTCAATGCAGAGTCTGCTTGAGATTCTGTCTCTGTTCCTCACCACACTTGAATGTTCTCTCTCTCAAATAGTTTTAAAAAATAGTTTTTAAGTATGGTCCTCACATACATGGTTGAAGCTCAGTTCTGGAATATCTATGTTGCTCCCTGTAGGAAGGAGGAAAGAAAAGAAAAAATGGTGAGAATTTGTGACATAACCACAGTTACTACAAGGGAGACTGGGAAATGTGGACTTCTTTGTGGCAGCCGTGTGTGTGTGTGTGTGTGTGTGTGTGTGTGTGTGTGTGTGATTAGCAGTATAGAACATGACCCCATGTTAGGCCCCTTGAAAGGCAAGAGAGCCACGGGTATTCATATTCATATCGTACACTCAGTCCTGACAAATCGCTGTTTGAGGACTATTCCTGGTGGGGTGGTAATGCTTTGGTACTTAGGACTTGCCTCTTGTATGTGCAGAGTGGACTTGGAGGCCAGAAAAAGCCTTCAGGCAAAGAAATGTAGATGTCTGCAGATAGAAGTCTGCTTTTGGGAACTAATATGGATGGGATCCTGACAACTTCTGATGTAAAATTATTCATAAATTGTTGGCATACCATTGATTTTATAACTTTATCAACTTCCAGCCATTCATGCACCAAACCTTAAACACCGAAGAAACAGAAATATACTGCTCTTAAACAACTTAGAGCCATTAAAATTTGTGGTTTTAAAATAAAGGTGACCAATTTTATAACTGTAATTATAATTTATAAAATCTGGATCTGGTTTCACATGCTTTATGTAACTTAGGAAGAGTGCAAAATAATTGGGGGTGAGTGGTTGAGTGCTGACAGTTGTAATTGTGTTATTTAGAAGGAATTTTCAAAGGATTGGGCAGTAAAAACTAGTATTTATTTTAAACATTTGTTGGTTATTTTGTAAACTTTATTAAAGAAACTAATTGCTGACTCATTTAGCTTCAACTCAATGTAGTTTGGTAAAGCCAAAATGTTATTTTTTAATATTTATTTTAGAGAGTGTGTGAGTGTGCACCCATGTGGTGAGGGGTTGGGGAGGATCAGAGGGAGAGGGAGAGAGAATCTCTAGTAGACTCCCCACTGAGCAAGAAGCCCCAAGGCAGAGTTTGATCCCACAACCCTAAGATCATGACTTGAGCTGAAATAAAGAGTCAGATGCTTAACTGACTGAGCCACCCAGGCTACCTGTAAAACAGTTTTAAGCTTAGAGATCTATATTAAAAATTTTCAGTATGACCAGTTAATCCTTAAATTCTAAGAATCGTAGATAGTAGCAGTATTTGCTCAATACCATGATTTGTGTGGCCTAGTTTAAAAACTAAAATTTGCCTTGATAAATTCACCCAAGCAGTGCTGTTACTAATTGCTGCTGTGTGAATGTAGCCATAAACAGTCATTGCATGGAGTCCGGAAAAAAAGATCAAAAGGTAAGGTGTTTCTGTTGCAGCTCATATTCTGAAAAAAGAGAAACATAAATCCATTATTAAATTCTGAGGTCAAGATGGGGGATTTTTTTCCTGTTGTAGGATTGGAGGAAATGAACATCCTACCACGATTCCTTATCCATAAATAGCTAAAAGAAGTGAGAAAGTTTATGCACTTGCCCCACTTCAGTTCAGATTAAGAGTTCTGCCAACAGTCTAGTTGGGGGAAAAAAGCTGTTTGAAAAGTGAATTTAATTCTAGTTTCGAATAGATTGACATGCAAACCTAGCTTATTCATAGATTCCTGAAATGTGCTCAACAGAACCTTTAAATAGAGCTCTTATAATATGAAGGAATTTCACCAGAGTGACACAAAGCATCTTTTAGACTGAGGCGACCTTAATACCCCACAAGTTATGGTGTGATTCTATTGAATTTTGGAAGACCTTTATAGAGGGAGGTGCTGGAATCTGACTTGGGACTGTCACCTAGTCTCCAAGCAGAGATGCTGCTGCTAATACTTTCTAGCTCAAAAGTTCCACTTCACTGTTTTCCCCTTTTCCAGTCAGCCATTCAGAGGAGAAGCAGTCATGGTAGAAGGTTTGGAAATGGGTCATTTCCAGTTTACAAAGAGTCGATATCCTAGACCTTGGGCGTCTGAAGTTGAAATGCCAGGATTCTGAATTTTCTCTTAGTCAATCTAATTTCTGAGCAAAGACTCTGGTCCCTTAGGAAATTTGGTGGGTCCCAAATAACTATTTATGAACAGAGACAACCAGGATTAGCCTATTGCTTTTTAAAAACTGTAGTAAAATACACATAACTTAAAAATTAACATCTTAATTATTTTAAAGTATACAATTCAGTGGCATTTAGTATTTTAACACGGTTGTACAACCATCCTCTCTATGTGGTACTCGTGCATTTTTATTATCCCAAAAGGTGACCCTGTATCTATTAACCAGTCACTCCCCAACCCCCTCCCCCTAGCCCTTAGCAAACACTATAGTGCTTTCTCTCTCTAAGGATTTGTGTATTCTAGACACTTCATACAAATGGAACTATGCAATATGTGACCTTTTGTGCCTGCCTCTGCCACTTGAACATAATGTTTTTGAGGTTCATCCATTTTATAGCATGCATCAATATTTCATCCCTTTTTATGGCTGAATAATACCCCACTGTATGTATATATCACATTTTGTTGATCCATTCATCCATTGATGGATGTTCAGGTTGTTGGCATCTATTATTTGTTGTGAATAGTGCTGCTATGAACATTCATGTACAAGTATTTATCTAAGTACCTGTTTACAAGTTTTTGGGTATATAGCTAGGAGTGCAATTGTTGGGTTGTATGGTACTCTGTGTTTACATTTTTTAGGAATCATGTCTATTGCTTTTAACTCAGAGCAATGATGCAACACCTTTATTAATGATGTCTTGTCTGGCAGTATGTTACAGTGTCTATAATTACTGTTTGTTCGTGGTAGTGGAAATATCAAGTAAAGGAAGCCTGAGTCCCACCACCATTTGTTTAATATTTGCTCTAGTTTTTACATGTTACAACATCACAGTGAGAAAGATGAAAAGATTTTGAGAATTGTTCCACTGTGTACCAGGGACTAGATTTGACTGTTAACGACATAGGCTTGAAAGAACAGGATTTTATCCTCAGGTGCAAACCTTCCCAACCCCAGAATTAATGATACTTTGAGCCTGATGATTCTCTGTTGTGGGGGCTGTACTGTGCGCTAAAGAATGTTTAGCCTTGTCCTTGACTGTTACTCACTAGATGCCAGTAATACCACCCCCCTCAAGTGTGGCTTGTCAAAACATTGCTAAATGTTAACATACAGTTAAATGTCCCCTGGAGGGGGGGCAGTGTAAGTGAAGTTCAAGGCTGCTTTGGAGGCTCTACAATGTCACTGATGCCCAGTTAACCTTCTGTTTTCTTACTTTGTCATCCTTAATGTACCGCTCTCATTAAAGTCACCTCATAGTGGAAAGATGGCTGCTACAGCAAGAAAAGGGAATGGAGTCAGGCCCCTGTAAGGAAATTTTACAGTAGTCCTGCTAAAAGATTTCTGTCTACATCTTAGTGGCCACCTTTATCTGCAGTGAAAGTTTCGGCAAACATTTTCTTGCTAGGCCTATTTCCACACCCCACAAAATAGTTGTTCCCTTACCAAGGAAAAGGGGAAGAATGTATATTGTGTTGTCAACTCACAATGTCGATCACAAAATGGCAGATTGATTTCTGATTGTTGAGACCTTGGGAGAAGATTGTGTCCTGGTGAGGAGCGGTGGCCTCTCCTGATTTTCACAGTGTCACTCTGGAAAGAGGTTTACCCTAGCATAGGAAAGGAGGTAGGTTATTGTTCTGGTATATAAAGGGCTTTAAATTGGCTTAGAGTCTGTGACATGAAGAGGGAAGGTGCAAGTTCAGTGCTGTAAATCCAGTTCCGTTGGACATAGAGAGTGAGACCCAGGTTGGCCAATTTTCTGCCTCCATTTGTCAGTGAGGGCACAGGTCCCATCATTAATATCCCTGAACCTGAGGCTAGAGGGGGAATTGGTAGCAATCGGCAACATTTGTAGCTGTATGAGGCAGAGTGGTATTGTCAAAAAGATCATTAGAACCCAGTATAGCCTGATGGCCACAGGGTGGGAAGGCCAGAAGTAAAGGGAAGGCTCTTTCTGGGTACACGGATTGCAGCGACACTTGAGGCAAAGTCACAAGAAGTAGGTCTGTGGCAAGTAGGTATTATCCTACTTGGAATATAAAAAGAGAAATAAAACATTGTCACTGGTCGGTCAAGCTGGTGTTATGGATTGAATTGTGTCTGCCCAAAAGAACTTTGAAGTTGCAAACTGTGGTACTGTGAGTATGAGGTTATTAAAAAATAAGGTCTTTGTGGATTTAATCAAGCAAAGATGAGGTCATACTTGGTTAGAGTGAGCCCTAATCCATCCACTAGGATTTGGCTCCTAAAAAGAGCAAACAAAGACCCCGAGACACAGGAGAGAATGCCATGTGAAGCAAGTGGCAGAGATTGGAATGGTTAATCTCTAAAGCAAGGAATGCTGAGGATTATGGGCAACCATCAGAAGCTAAGACAGAGGCATGTAATAGACTAACCCTCAGAGCCTCCAAAGGGAACCCACAGTGCCACCGCCTTGTTTTCAGACTTCCAGATGCCCGAACTGTGAGAATAAATTTATTGTTTTAAGCCACCCCATTTGTGGTACTTTGTTATGGCAGCCCTAGGAAAGTAATATAACTGGGACATATGTCTGACACACAGAAAATAACTTGCATTTACTTGGAATCTGTCTATTCACATTTGTCTTTGATACACTGTGTAATGTGAATCATTGTGATGGCTAGTACAGATCCCAGCTCACTGGTTTGTCCCTAAAATACCCTAAACTACTTCAGTTGTGGGGGCTCCTAGCCAATGCTTTTTAAATAACAGTTGTTTAATAAGCTCCTACCTCTGGGATTTCCCATGAGATGATGTACACGAGAGCACTTTATCAATGATAAAATACCATACAATTAGTCACAATTGTGTTGTTAGTATTGTTCTATAATTGTGCACCTGAAAAATAAGTGGGCAGAGGAATGTCAACAAATGTAATTAGATTTTTAGCCTGTGTGATTCCAGGGACAAAGCAAATAATGGTGAGAAATGAACATCTAAACACACCTCTCAAGAAACAGTCAGCCCTTAAAATTGCATCTTGTTATAAAATTCACCCGTTAAATAAAACGCTCACAAAAGCATCTGGAACATGAAAATACCAAACAGCATGCTGCAGCTTTGCTTTTCTGTGATGTTGAAAGAGTCAAAGCCTGGCATTCTGTGTGCTTGACAGAACATTTCAGAGCCACCTTAGGCTACCAGCAATGCATGACCTGCCCTTTTCTATAATGGAGATGCCCCAAGAAGATGGTGCTTCTACCTCAGAAATAGTCTCATAAGCAAAAGCATGTTAAAGGCAAAACCCTCATAATCTAAGCCTTGGGAGAATGTTCCTATTAACTGTGTTACAAAATTAAAAAAAAAAAAAAAAAAAGAGGAAAATGAAGCATCAGCTCTAAGTTCCCAAACTTAGGCTCAGACATATTTATGCCCTGAGCTATAAAGGCTCTAGTGGCAACAGCTCTAATGATACGGTCTAATGAGTTGGAAAAATGATGGCTTGGTGGTTGTATTGCTGAACCCTATGGCTGACAGCCCAGGCAGAACCCTAGCCAGTGGAGTGTTCCAGAAAGATCTATAAAACGGGCAGAACAGAGTCATGATGGAAGAGCTTCTTTAATGACAAAAAATTGATGTTTTATTTTCCATGGTTCAGTTACTTCCTAGGGGATGCCTAAATTTATCTTAACCTTTCTGGAGTCCTGTTAAAAAAGGGGGAGGCCTGCAAATTAATTAGAAAATTCTCCTAAGAGGGTAGAGCACACATGTCAGAGACTATGCAAAGGGCTTTACATACAGGACTTCAATTAACACTTAAATATCATATGATAGAATTTTTTCCAGATGTGAGAAATATTTGACGAAAAAATTACAGATTTGTATATGCTGTGAAGTGATGACCACAACCAAGCTTATTAACACATCTCTCACCTCACATAGTTACCGTTTTATTATTTTTTTTGTGTGTGTGGTGAGAACACTTAAGCTCTAGTTTCTTAGCAAAATCGGAATACATGATACAGTATTATAAACTAAGGTTACCATGCTATGCATTAGATCCCAGAACTTACTCATCTTCTAGCTAGAAGTTTGTACCGTTTAACTAATATCTCCCCATTTCCCCCACCCTCTGTTTCTCTTCTACTGATGAGAAAATAAAGGCATAAATATTGTGAGTAAAATATCCTCTCCTTGATTATTTTTAGAGAGTTCACCACCTCACTTAGCAACATGTATAGTCAGGCCTGATAAAATTTCAGAAGTTTTCCTTACGTTGTTTAGATGTAAGATACCCTACAACCAATGGTTTTCTATTCTCCCTTTCATATAATCAGTCTTCAAGTGTTGAGAGACTTTACTCATGTCTATCCTAAATATTCTCTTTTCCATATTAAATGTCATTTGATGCTTCAACTATTCCTCATGTAAAAAGATTTTACCATCTCACCATCTTCACCCTACTCAACTCTGAGTGACTGCTAACTGATCAGATCCCCCCTTAAAATGTAATTCTTCTAATAGTGTGTAAGTTTCCATATTGGAACGATTCTCTCCCTTGTTCTGAATGCTAGGTATTTGTCAAAGTAGGGTAATTTTGAATGTTAGCTATTAAGGAAGTTAAGTCACTCTTTTGAGTGATACGGAGTTTAAATAACAGTCAACTGAGATCTTTGTGTGTTTTGTATATGGGTTTCTATGTTAGGTCTACTGAAACTGTGATTTATTTTCCTTTAAGTTTTATTCTACAGTGTTGGTTTCAGCCCTGGTATGCTGCTTAATTGACACCTTTATATTTCTATTGTCAAAAATAGAGTATTCTCAGCTATATGTAATCTTCAGTGTTGTCTTTAACTTAATAATAGATACTGATGAGAATTAGAATGGGACTAAGAGAGTGATGTGGTCCAGATCTAGGAACGTCCCTGCAGCGTGACAAGTCATTAATCTAGAATCTTCCTATAAAACAGAGGTTCAGTTCCATCTAATAGATTATTATATAGTATACAATTTTCCATTTACTCAAAAGAATTTAATTCCAATCCAGAAAATATTTATAGACTAGAACAGGGGTTGGCAAACAACTGCCAATTTGAGCTAGCTTCCTGTTTTTGAAAATAAAGTGGGGTTGGAATACAGCCATGCTCATTTGTTTGCATACTGTCTGTGGCTGCTTCTCTGGGTTACAAGGACAGAGCTGAGGAGTATGGCCCATAAAGCCTAATATACTTATTATTCGGCCCGTTACAGAAAAAGTTTGACCTCAGAAATAGAAGGACTTCATGCCTGCAGTTCCCTTTCTTTCTGCATAATCAGTTTTCCCAGTATTATCAATAACATGGTCTAGTGTCTTCCATCTTCAAAAAAACCAAAAACCAAGCCATCTCGATTGCTCCCCATTTTTTTACTTCTCCTTTACCAAAAAACCCCCCAAAACCTAGAAAACAAAACAAAACTTGAGTTGTCTCTACTTTGTTTTTCCTTTCCCACGTTGTTCTCGCTTGAACACATTCCAATGTGGCATTCAGCCCTAACTACTCTTCAGCAATGACTTAGTTCAAGTTCCCCGAGGGATGTTCACATGGCCAGTCCTGGAATTAAACATTTCCATTTCTCATCTTACTTGACCTGTCATTTATGTTCGGATGCAGTGGAGTTTCTCTTTCTTAAATCACTTTCTCTCCTTGGCCTGCAGGACATGGCTCTCTCTCACTTGCCTTTGTGTTCTTTTCATCTTCTAGTTTTAAACATTGGAGTGCCCTAGGGCTCCATCATTAGATCTCTTCTTTTCTCCATCTTCACGCACTCCCTGGGTGCTCTGACTGCATTTCACAGTTCTAAAGACTGACTCTTTATGTGATGACTCCCACATTATATCTTTAGACTGCATCTAGACTGAACTCCATTATCAACCAGACATCTGCACCTGGATAAGTAATAAGCATCTCAGACTTAACAGGTAATAAAACAAATTCCTGATATCCCTTACCCATTCCAGCTCCTCTTATAATCCTCCTTGTTGTAAATGTCATCCACACGTGTTCATTGTTCATATCAAGCTTATAAGATTGATTGCTCTGGCTCTCAAACTCTCTATCAGTCCATCAGCAAGTCTAGCCAGTTCTAACTTTCCAAGTAAACCCCCAGATTAGACTATTTCTCATCTTGTCTACTGCTGTTGCCCTGATCTAAACTCCATGATCTGACATTTGAATTACTTTGGAAGTCTCCCAACTAGTTTATTTGCTTCTACGCTTGGCCTATCCTGTACCCCAGCCCCATAATCTTTCCTAAACATGGCAGTCAAATTGATAATATCAGAATGGAAGTCAGGTCTTAATTGTTCTTTGCTCAGAACCCTCTAATAGCTTTCTCTTTGATTCAGAATAAGTTCTCAAATCCTGCTGTGGCCTTCAAGTCCATACTTGATGTAACCCCCTTTCCCTTCTGTTGTCATCTCTCAGTACTCTGCTTTTTGCTCTATATCCACGCTTCCCTCCTTGCCGGCTTACACAGACACCAAGCATGTTCCAGCAGTTGCCTGGCTGTTCTCTCTGCCTGAAACTCTTTATTGCCAGATAGTCATGTGGATTCTGTCCTCACCTTACTCAGATTTCTGCAGCAGGAAGGCTTCCCATAGCACCTCTCTGTAACTCTCTATTCTCAGAGCCTGTTTTATTTCCATAGCATGTATTTCTACCTGACATATTATTGGACATAAATAAGCCAAAATATTCTAAGGAATATAAATTTCAAATAGTTTGAAATAAAAAGCCTTAAGTGAAGAATGTCCTCACATAAAGATAAAATGTGCAAGTTACCAGGAATATGTAACAAGTCTAAATATGTGCAATTAACAACATGGCCTCAATATAGCAAAAGTGGGTAGAAATGCAATGAAAATTTCACAAATGGACAATACAAGTCTGAGTAATTGGTAAATTAAACGGACAAAAATTGTTTACAATGAAGAATTTTTAACATCACTCTAGCGGGTCTTGCTCTAATGGGCACATATATATAAAATCCTGCACTGAACAGCTGTAGAATATAACCCTGCAGAATACAACTAAAATATGACCACCACCCACTAAGACATAAAGCAAGCCGGACCACAATGCCATTAAGTTGAGGATTAATAGAAAGATGGTAATTTTGAAAAACCTTCCTTATATTTAGAAAACTTAAATACTCTTCTAAGTTATGATTACATTAAAAAAGAATTAGATATAAAATTTATAAATACCTCAAAATGATAAATAATAAAAGTTGAATACATCCAAATATATGGAATGTAGCTGAACAGATACTAAGAAGGAAATTTATAACCTTAAATCCTTATATTAGAAAAAGAAGAGAATGAGCTAAGCATCTAAAGATAATAGAAGATTTTGAAAAGAATAACCTTACAGGAAGTAGAATGAAGGACTTAACACATGGGTAATTGCATAATATAATGAAAGAGAAAACATGTTAGGAATGAACAAAAACACAAAGTTCTTTGAACAGACTAATAGATATAAAGCTTCAACAAAAATCGACAAAAGAGAAAAATCTAAGTCAGTCATATTGGAAATGAAAAAAACATAATTCTAATACTGACAGTTTAAGTCTCCTTGAACTACTTTATGCCAATAAACGTGTTCGCTTTATGTAATATGCAACTTAAATTTTACCAAAACTGAGGGAGAAGTAAAAACCGGAATAGACTTGCCAATATTAAAAGAACTTAAACAGTAGATAGAAGTAGATATGCATAAGGTGGTTTTGCAAGTGTAAATACTTCCTTAAAAGACAGGTCTCATGTCTCTTCCTGAATTCCATTCACATAGAGTTGAGAACAACCAAAAGTGGTATTTCTTGGGATGTACAAAATGTCCAGTTTTGAATTGAAGATGGAGTTGGGAATCTAGGCTTTTTTTCTTCTCATAGTGACCTCGATTATTCCATGCAGTTTTTGCCACATTTCCTTACATTGTATGATCCTTAAGTTTTTTGGAAAGTGAAATGAAAATATGTAAAGTTTGATTTTTGTGTCATTCATTAATATGCCTTCCAAAAGAATTCTCCGTGTGTGTGTGCGTGTATGTGTACGTGTGTATGTACATGTGCTTCTGTGTGAAGCAAACACTTTTAACATGTTAAATTGAGTTGGTATCCACTACCTACTTTTATTTTATTAAACATTTTATTTATTTGAGAGAGAGAGCACATGTGAGACCATGAGTTGGGGGGGCGGTGCAGAGGGAGATGGAGAGGGACATGCAGACTCCCCGCTGAGCAGAGAGACTGACCCTGAGCTGGATCTCAGGACCCTGATATCATGACAAAAGCTGAAGGCAGATGCTTAACCGACGGAGCCACTCAGGTGCCCTCCATTACCTAATTTTATTTTATTTTTTTAATTATGTTAATCACCATACATTACATCATTAGCTTTTGATGTAGTGTTCCATGATTCATTGTTTGCGTATAACACCCAGTGCTCCATTCAATACATGCCCTCTTTAATACCCATCACCAGGCTAACCCATCCCCCCGCCCCCTCCCCTCTAGAACCCTCAGTTTCTTTCTCAGAGTCCATAGTCTCTCATGGTTCGTCTCCCCCTCTGTTTTCCCCCCCTTCATTAGCGCTCACCATAGCACATAGCCTCCCCAATGTCTATCACCTAACCACCCCATCCCTCCCACCTGCCACCACTCCAGCAACTCTCAGTTTGTTTCCTGAGATTAAGA
>NC_058419.1:107534305-107574584 GCF_002201575.2 Neomonachus schauinslandi
TAAAACTAATGATGTAATGTATGGGGATTAACATAAGAATAAAAAAATAAAAATAAATAAAAAAAATAAAGTTTTTTTTCCTCACTTGAAAAAAAAAAAGAAAATGTGCAACAAATGTGAACCTGTTACCAATTAAGCAAGCTGTGCCTGTTCTTTTGGGAAGAAATGAATAAGGGATAAAAAGAGGGGTGGAAGTTGGCTCTGTTGAGGCTTACAAATATGAGAAATTCTTGCCAGAATCTCTTTTCTGAACAGGAATATGGGATTTCTCCTATGCCACTCTTTCTCCCATGCATTAATTAGCTTTTGCTGTGATACCACCACAAACTTAGGAGCTTAAAACAATTACCATTTTTTTTTTTTTTTTTTAGAGACGGGGGAGAGAGGGAGGGAAGGGAGAGAGCAAGGGTAAGAGAGAGCGAGCGAGCGAGCCAGAGACAGAAGCGGGGCGGGGGGAGGAGGGAGAAAGAGAATCTTAAGCCCCAACATGGGGCTCCATCTCACAGCCCTGAGACCATGACCTGAGGAGAAATCATGAGTCGAACACTGAGCCACCCGGGAACCTCAATAACCATCTTTTTAGTTCATGATTTTGTGGGTCAGCCATTTGGGCTGATTTCAACTGAGTTTGCTCTTGTATCGGGGGTTAGCCCGTGGGTCAGCTGGGAGCTCCTGGGTGGTCTGGGATGACCTCAGCTGGTACAGCTTGTCTCTGCTCCATGAGGTCTCTCATCCGTCATCAGGATAGCCCGGCCTTGCTCAGATGGTGGCTGCTTTCAAGAGAGCAAAGCCCAGCCTCAGAACTGACAGTGTCACTTCTGCCACATTCTGTTAGCTAAACCCAGTCAGTGCGGCATCCTGTATTCAAAGGAGAGGGAAATAGACAACACCTTTGGATTGTAGGAGCTTCCAAACCACATTGCAAAGGGTGTGCACAAGGCGTAGAGAGCTGGTGCCATTTCTGTAGGCGTTCTACCACACCCAAACAGCTCCACTCATACCCAGTGGAGTATGCTACTACCCTAAACTATGTCTATATTATTTTTAATTAAGGCAAGTAAATATTTATTGAGTGATCATTATATGTTTAGGACTATATTAGGAGCTACAAATAATCCTAAAAGGCACGTATAAAATGGATTTTGCCCTTGTAGATGACATTTTTAACCCCAGTGTAAAATGGAAGCATTTTATTTCTCATAGTTGACAGTAAATAAATCTTACAATAGGAGTCAATCTTCTGGAGGTCGCAAAGGTGTATCATTTCAGTCAGCTTTTCTGTCCTTCACCCTGGGCCACATCCTGTCAGATAAAGCACAAGGGATTTTAAATAAACCTTATCCTATGGTATGAGGAAAACATACCACTTAAAAAACCTGTAGAAGATTGAATAGCCTTTGGAGATTGCCAGATGTGCCACAGAGAGAGCTAGTAAGAGCATGGCCTGGGGCAAGCAAGGAATGGTGTAATGGCAAAAAGAAAAAACATGCCTTGGTGGTGAAATACTATTTTCCCAGTATATGTGGCATTTGTTGGCTATAAACAATAGAAGAAACAAAATTCATTCATTCTCATTGTGTTGGAATACCTTGGAACCGAAGAAAAAACAGTAGCTCAGTGATTTCAAGCATTTTGAATTCAGTCTGCCTTTGAATAGGGCAACCCTTTTATTGTGTAATTGAGATCACTTTATCTTACCACTTGTTTTTAATGACAGTAGTAAAATACTGTGTGTGAGATCATAAATCTTTGAGAGCCTTATAGACGATATATCAAGCTTTCATAAAGGGCATAACTTTGTTCCTTCAGGGGCAAGTAAACACAATTTAATAGAAAAATTAGAAAAGGAACCCACTACCATGGTGTTTATGAAACATAAGAAAATGTAACATTTTAAAAAGTGAATACGAAGCCGAATACATCAATATGGCGGGAGGTCTGATGTTCTGTAAACAACACTGGATGTAGATTTGGGAAACCTCAATTCTGTAAACAACATGGGCTGTAGATTGGGATACCTCATGACTAACTTAGAGTGTGGGCTTTGGGTAAACCATAGCACCTCTCTAGGTACCATTTGAATCCATCTGTGTAGTGGAGGTTGCAGCTCCAGCCTTATCCCCTCACTGGAGAGTGTGAAGCTCAAACAAGCGATCGTGGAAGGACTTGTACCATGCACCATGCACTTGTATGGCCTGATGACGGGTGGATTTTTCCAGGCAAATTTTTCTTCCAAATATAAACTTAAAATGGAGCTAAAGCTTCAGTTTGATTAAAAGGAAGTCAGGCTAAACTTTTAAGGAATATGAACTTTAAAAATTATAGAATACTTTATTTTTAACTTTTGTAGTGAAGTTGATAAAGAATGACCAGTGCATTGCAAAACTGTGCTTCTTTAAAGCATCATTTTTTGAGGGGGAGAAATATATAACTTCTTATTTTATTCTACCCAGTGGATTGTTAAGCCATCCCCTTCTTGGAACTCAAATTTGGGATGATTTCTAAGTAGGTCATGATTTTTTTTTTTTCTCTTCCAGCAATATGCCTTCTTGAAGAGGAAAGGAAAAAAGAGCTTCCTTTATTCTTCATATTCAGTATCCTACCCCAAACTTCGTAGAAGACATTTCCACATGGCCACTAGCTCGAAAAACATGAGTCCATTACCTTCTCCCCGAAAATGAACTCTTACACAAATTATCTTTTTTAAGATTTTATTTGGCAGCGGCGGGGGCTGGGGGTAGGTTGCACAAGCAGGGGAGGGGCAGAGAGAGAAAGAAGCAAGCTACCCGTTGAGCAAGGAGTCTGATGAGGGACTTGATCCCAGGACCATGGGATCATGACGTGAGCGAAGGCAGATGCTTAACTGACCGAGCCACCCAGGCGTCCCCCAAATTAACTATTTTTTAAAATGCTGCCAACATTCTAGAACTCCAGGCACAAAACCTTCTCACTTTGGATTCCTCCTTTCCCTCAAGTCTCCCCAAGTCTTGCTGTGCCATCTCTCTTCCTTGTCTCACTCACATTAGGTCCTGTTGATTTTTTGGAAATACTGTCAGATCTATTTCTCTACATCTCAAAAGCCAGCTTGCAGGGTTTGCACTATCCAGCACACAACAGTGCCTTCGGTGTTAGCCCATGTCACACCCTGCTAATTGATCGTGAAGGTTATTTATAAATGATACTGAGTTATAACTTGAGAATCTTTCTCAACCTCTGGAGAGGTAGCCCTCTCTAGCAATTAGCATTTACATGAGAAATAATACCTATTTGTCATACTGGTTCTGCATGACAAAGTTCAAAACCCTTGGGCTCACATGGAGGATTCTCTGTAATTAAGTTCTATCTTACATTTCAGAATTAACTCGACTGCTTCTTAATAAAAATATTCTCCAAGGAGACTCCTCTATTTAATGTTTACTTTCCTGATCCTATACTTTACTCTCACACTTCCTCCACATGTCATCAAACTTAATCAGCCCCATCCCATCCTTTTTATAAAACACTTGTGAGGATTTCTTCCTAATCTGATTCCTATGGTCCTTAATCTCAAGAGTGTTGTACTGCTTTGATCTCTTAACTTTTCTTATGCATATCTTACTTTCCTAGGTAGTATGTAAGTAGTCATTGTAGGCCAACTGTAGTAACAACTCCAAAACTTCTGAAGCTAAACTCAGTTAAAGGTGGATTTCTTGTTCAAGTCATAGTCTAGCAATAAAAGAGGAGGTACTTATCAAATAAATGTTTTGTGCATTTAGTGATTTGAAAAGTATATTTTGTTTATACAGTTGGTTAATGTTAAAGAATTGTTTGGGTTTACAGGATTTGCATTAAAATGCAAAAGACATATGCTTACTATAAATTTTAAAAATTAAGTATAAAGAGGTGGAAAAAGAAGATTCTACTCCATCCCAAATCCTGATCCTTAGATGTAGTTATGAACAGTTTGATCTGTATGTCTTTAGAATTTTTTCAATATTTATACAGATGTGTATATAATGTTATATCTAGAGACTTATTTTTAATAGGGTCATACCATACATCATTTTTCTCTTACTGTAACTGTTCAATCTATACATTGTTGGCATTATTACAGATGGAGCAAATTTGTTTAAAAAGCTACACAGTCCATCATAAAAGTGTGTTTTAATTGATTCACAGTATATTTTATTGATGGAATTTGGAACAAATTTTAAATTAATGGCATTAGGAAAATATACTACCCATTTGGAAATGGGCTCATGCCACAGCCACTGTATACTCCAGATCAACTGAAGATTTAAATATTATTTAAAAAGTAAAAGTACTAGAAAATAACTCAAGGGAATATTTTCAGTAATTTCGGGGAGGGAAAGGGTTTTACGAGAGTTACCTAAAATACCACAGTTAAAAGAAAAAGAATGAACAGATCAACAGATTTAATTTCCTAAAAGTTAAAATGTTATGACTTGGAGAATCACTATAAGTTAAATGAAAGGCTACATAAATCGCAAAGAGTGGATTTAGAGTTTTGGATGGTATTCAGTTTATGGAACATCTAGAGGAAACACATGTAAGTGCTCTCTGGCATTCTCCACATATACAGTGCTTTTGAATGCTTGCAACAACTCATGTGGGTAGCTCACATACACTGGGCTGGCCTATTACCTCATGACCACGTGCAGACATAAGCTGGTTGCTCATGTATTATGAGTTTTGGGGTTCCCATAGACCATTATACCACATCCCAAACTCTGCTCATTTTCAAGCTTAATGGTTGAAAATGCAGTTATATTAGTGCGGAAGATAGTTTTCATTAAATCGTTCCCTGTTGTTAATACCTGGATATGGCTTGGTTGCTGAGAGTAGCTGGTGAAGGTCGAGATTCTGACTGAATGGTACACAGGAGGAGTAAGTTCTGAAGGGAGACTAAGGCAAGTGAACAAGCAGAGGTTGATTTCAGAGAAAGTAGGTCTGAGTAGGGCATGAGGTTGAAAGACTTTGGGAAGCTTTACAGGACATGTTGAGTGGAAGTAAGCTAAAATGTTGAGGTAAGCACTAGGAAAGATCCCAAAACAAAACTGACTGGCTTCACAGTTGTTCTGGAGGTGGGTATTGCATTCCTTCATAAAAGGACAGTTGTATTTTTTAAAGAGATAGTGGAATAAAATTCAGATTCTCTTGAATATAAAATGAAATGTCTTAACGGAGCAAAACTTGAGAAATTGAAAAGGTGGTTGTGGAAGGGTACTTCATTTCCTCAGCTGTGTGGTGGAATATCAATTCTGAGTATTGGAAAGCACCGTTCATCTGAAATGCCTGCGTGCTTACAAGCCCAGTACCAAATTAGTGCCTTTCAGGCACTTGGTCATATATGTGCTAGAGAATATTTTCAATGTTTGTTTCAAAGATTTATCCCAAGCATGATTAATGTCTTGGAGTTATCTGTAACTAATTATGCTACTTAGCAGTTTGAATGTCCCATCGGTGTGAAATCACCGCACTACTGTAATATCAGAATGCCCTGATTTATTATATGTCAGCGCTAAGTTTGGATTCACACCATCTGGGATGATTAGTGATTATTTACTGTCCCAGGAGGAAGTTGGTGAGAATGTCCTTTGTGTGGAAATAGATTACATTGGAGATTCATAGGACTGGCTCCATGGCTACCCCTATGGATACAAGTATATTTTCCTCCCAGCTTGACAGAACTTTATTTATAAAGGTGTAAGCAAACATTCTTTCTTTTGCCTTGGGGAGGAATCTTTTTTAGCCTCAGAGCAATTTACATGTTTGCTTTTCGACTTGGACTTGACAGAGCAGTGATTTATAACTCCTCCCTTGCTTCTTTCTCCATAGTCTAATTTCAGCTAAGACTTGAGGCAGGTGGAAAGGACTTCCACTTTACAGTTTGTGGAAAATGGGCATATGGTATGAAATCCAATGTTCTGACAGGTTTTGGTACCACTGGATTGCTTTAAAAAATAAAACACCTGGACAGTTAGGAATTTGGGAATTTGTCTATATTGTAAAGGTGGCAGGTGTCGAGCATTTGTCTTTAAAACATGTTTTTCCCCCCTGTAGTTGTATTTTAAATGGAAATAAGGTTTGTTTTTACAATTCCTGGCATTTTTCACAAGATAATTCCTTCTAAACCTTATTTGCCAGAGAATATAATTTGATTTGTCTCACAACTCTGAAAATATTTTCTTTAGTGTTTCTGCGTTAATGCTAATCAATTATGTCAAGTTAGGGATTTTACTAGAAAGGCAAATGTTCTTTGTTCAGCAAATTATCTAGGTCTTTTTGACATCCCCCCAATCACTTCTTAAAGGGTAGGTGCCATTTGCTTTGCAAATTCCCATGATCTTATCTTAGGGTGCTTACAGTGTTCAGTTAAATACAACTAGCATTCTCTAGAACATGGTGGTTGTTCATTTGCTTGATGTGACGAGCAGTGTCTCAGGAGCCTTCTTGAGCCCTATTTCTTTACTATTTCTTACATTAGCGGTTGACCCACATCTTACAGAATGGGTGATTTCATATCTTTATAAAGCTCTCCCTTTGAAAGAGCTCTAATGTTTAAAATCTTATCAGTTCAGCAGGTCCTCTTCGGCACCCAAGTCCTAACCCCTCTTGTTTTAAATTAATTCATTTACCTTAGTACAAAATTCTTGTTAGTCATTTTAATGGTGGTAGTTGCGAAAGAGAGGAATGACCAGCACTGCAACAGTTAATGTTCTTTGTCTCTGGAGGATAAACCTTTATATGGTAAAAAGTTAAATTTTAAATAATGGAGATTTTCTTCTTTGAATGTTAGGCTTAAAAATTGAAATCATCTGGAATGGGGCCGCTGTCTGTGGACACTTACTTGGGGCTTTCAGATGTGGAAATCAAATAAATTAAATCCCAAGGTTTGTATTGTAATTTCATCAGTCACCCTTCCTTCCCTAGCTCACTCTCATGGTTGAGTCAGTGCATCTCTGAACACGTCTGCAACATGATGCAATTCGTGAATGAAAGCTCAATGCAAGCATGAGAAGGATTACTGACTCTTTGTCCCTTTTACTGTTAAACGTTGCTTAAGACCAATATGGCCTTGTTGGTGCCCTAAAGAGGGCATTGGTTCCTGGCCATGCGCATCTTCTACTTGTTGTTGAGTCCCTGCATTGTAGATCTCTACAAGACCTGTTTGGGGATGTCCTTATGAGTTTACACTTTTCTGTTAACCTCTGGGAGCACCAGTATCTGTCTCTTAATGTGACGGAAGAGAACGTCTCTACCTGCAACAGGCAACCAGACGAATGCAGCCTGCCATGACAGGTTGAGAGAAGTTGTTATTGGGGGCCAGGTGGCAGATGGGGTCACCAGAACCTTGACATAGACTCACATGGGCAACATTAGTCGAAGAGCTGACTCTAGGGGTAGAAACTGTAATAGCACGGGGAATTTCCTCTAAAGGCTCTAAATGAAGAGGCTTCAAATGTAGGCTCCCATCTATAGGTGCTGGGAGTGAATTGTAAAATTTTATTAGCAAGGATTTATATAAAGTTAAAATTTATTTATGAATTACAGATCTATAAAGAGACATTGCTTGTCTTTTCCCAAATGGTTAAGTCTGACTGGAGAGTGTCTTCTACTCAGAAATCCTGCCTTGTGATCAGTTTAAATAATTAATTAAAGTCCATTAGATGTGGGCCAAGATAGAATCCTGTATATTTATTATACTATATAGTTTGGCTTCAAAATATTTAATCCAACCATTATAAATGTGCTTTTACTATAAAAATAAAGCTACACATGTATAAAAGAGTGAAAAGGCATAGGGCAGAGAGTGCAAAATGCAGTTGTGTGAAAGTTGCCCCATTCACTGTTTCTTTAGGAAGGAGTTAATGTAAAGCTGTGCGGACAAAAACAACTTAAAATAATTCTATTTTTTTCTGATAGGACATTAGCAATATTAGATAAGTAAAAATATTAGGTATCAGGAACACGGTATTTAATTCTACATTCCTATTTGGAACAACTTTCAAGTTCATTTTGTTTTATTAAGATCTTGAAGGCCTAAGAGCCAAATTGGGCAAGTAGGCTGTCAGATCTGATTGGAGACACACCTTTATAAGAATCATGCTAGAAAGCATTAATTATGATCTAGCCAATTCACATTATGGGTTCTAAGAATGAAAGCATTTGATACACTCAATAATTTTCTAAAATGGATTGTTTTTCTGAGATGGATGAATAATTATGTATTGAAATTATTGCAAAATGAAGGTGACATTTTTGTAGAACCTTTACCCAGTTTGTAGATGATCTTAATGGTGAAAAAAAATGTATTCCAGAGGAAGGAAAGTGTCAGGAGAGGAGAGATAAGAATATTTCAACCTAGATTTTGTCAGTTGCACAGCAATGCCTTGGACACTCACATGTCTTTTCTTTGTCTAGGTTTTACTTATAACAAGTGACAGATGGTGTAGATGGCTGTGATTTTTTTTTTTTTTTTAAAGATGCCTGCTCAGAGCACGGTGGCTGTGGGACCCGCACAACACAACATTTTATCTTTGGCTCCCTATCATTGGGGCTGTGTGAGTGACAAGCCACAAAAATTTTAACTCCACCAGGTGTATACAGTGAAAAAATGTAGTTTCTCACACATGGAGAAAAGCAACAGTGCGGTGGGCTTCAGGGATGCTTCATCTAGTGGCTGTGGCTTCCTTTCCCTGTGATGCCCTTCCCTCGGCTTCCTTCTGAGTGTTGGCTTCTTGTGACTGAACATCACGTTTGTGTATGACAGTGTGCAAAGGTAAAGAGGGAAGAGTTCCTCTGAGAACTCTCCCAGAAAAATGAAGAATGATTTGCCTGGAACCCCCCTGCTCCCACCCCCACAAAAGGCCTCTCATTGGAAATCCTATTGGCCCTCAATGAGTCATGCACCCGTTTTTGAACCAGTAACTTGCAAGGAGGAAGACTGGATTACTTGTAGTCCAGTTAGGACTATCTCAGGACCTGGGCTGGGGACAGCTCCCCCGGAGGCACATGGGCTATATATAGGGGGAAGAAGACAAATTAGGGTACCGTTTGGAAGGTAGAAGAGGGAATGGATGCCGAGTAGGAAAGCAGCACTCTATATTATAAGCTTTAATGGCACCTCTTTGCTGTCCTCTTACTATGAAACACCCATATGTACCAACTCTTTTAAGTGTCCTTCCTACATTCTGGGCCTAATTCACTCATCTCCCAAATTTCAAAGGTATTTCTTTGTCCCATCTTCATAGGACATCGCTTTTAGTTAGCTGAAAAAATCTTGTGACTTGAAGACAAGATAGGATAAAAAATGAGAATATCTTCAAGAATTATTGGTATTTTGGGGCACCTGGGTGGCTCAGATGGTTAAGCGTCTGCCTTCAGCTCAGGTCATGATCCCAGTGTCCTGGGATCGAGCCCCGCATTGGGCTCCCTGCTCAGCTGGAAGCCTGCTTCTCCCTCTCCTACTCCCCCTGCTTGTGTTCCCTCTCTCTCTGTGTCTATGTCAAATAAATAAAATAAAAAAGAAACTTAAAAAAAAAAGAATTATTGGTATTTTTACATAGGTGGTAGTTAGACACTTAAATCTTTGTTTGTCCCAGGCTACAAGTCTTAGGCTGGTCAGGAAAAGAAAGAAATTACATTCTAGCCTCCTGAATCTCCTCAAAGCTACACTGTATAGACAGATGAATACATAGGGTCAAAGTTGCAGAATATTAACATTGTAAGACAGATTTCTAGATGTGTGCCCTAAGGACTGTTAAGGCATGATAATTCCATCCTGTTTCCTGTAGTGATTAATAAGCTTGATGGGTTTATGCTTCAGAAGTTGCGTGTGTGTATAATCCATAGACCTATCTACATGTATCTATCTAAAACAATAGCAGCATATGCTATTCTAAATATGCGAGGTCCCTTCTTTGAATTAAGGAAACACACACAAAAAACAATCACCATGTTTTAAATGCTTTGAAGTCATGCTAACTCCCAAGTTTCCTAGATAATTTGCAGTTATAAAAATGGATTCGATAACATGTTGATTACATTAGATGAGTTACTTTCTTTGTCATGCTAACAGTAAATTGTAAAATTTCTGAGGCTGCTTCTAGAATAACAACATTGCTGGAGGAAGTAACTTGATTGTAGAGGACAAAAGTCTCTAAAAGAACTCACTGAAAATATTAAGAATAATGATCACCCCTTTCCTGAAATTAAGTTTTATCTTATTTTATCTTCACTTCAACACTGTAAATAAAAACTTCCATTCTTCAGATGAGGAAAATGGAAGTTTAGAGTCATTTGATATTGTTTATCCTTGCCTGCACAGCTTGTATGTGGTAGAGCTGAACCTTATTTTCCCCTTTGTACTTCACCACAGCTGGTATCCCAAATTGATGAGAATGCTGTACAGGATCAGCTTCATAAGTAGAATAAACGGTCCTGCAGTTGTATGATTGGAAGGCCCCCAATATTTCCTTTCCTTTGTTTTTAGTGGGTCTAGAAATTCCACCATTCATTCATGTCATTGTTTTTAAGCAGACTCTCTCCTAGCATTACCAGTGCACAGGCAAACTTATGGGACACAGTATCTTGCTACCACATTAGTGTGAATGAGTTTTATTCCCTTAGAGAAGGAGAAGTCTCACTGAGAGTATAGGAATTCTGGATAGATAGGAAGGGAGCAGAAAAGAAAGTGAAAGCCAGGTCTTAAATACCAATTTTGCTGGATATTGGCTTTCTTTGCTATTCACTTTAATGTTGCTTGTGAGAGGCAAGCAAGAATTATGGGTGGCCGGCAGTCCGATTCCTTGAATTTAAGTTTGGACTCTGCCACTTTGTAGGTGGGTGGCAGCTGGTAGGCTTAGTTCTTCCTCTCATGTAATATGTTCTCAAAGTGTTTATGAAATGGTCACGTGGGATAAAATGAGTGAATATGTTTCGAATGCTATAAAGTTCTATAAAATTTAGTTATCAGTATAATTGTAAAATATAAGTTTTTGGGGTGCTAGTCTAGGATTTTAAATGCTTTCCAAAACTAAATATTAAGTGTGGAGAAGAACACACTTCTACTGATTTACCACAACTACAGCTGTATGCACTCTATTATATTAAGTATACATAGACTATAAAAAGTGGAATTTTGTGTTCATCTTCCGATCATTTTTTTTTCCTTCTTTCCACAAGAACCTAGAATCCTCATTTTCAGTGCTGTCAGTCTTGCATTCATCAATTGAGAGTGTTTCCTATTAGTGAACTTTTCGTTTTCCCTAGCCACTCTTGATAGTTAAAGCTAATAAAATCTAGGTCTCTGATTATAAACTGTCACCAACACCTCAGCCATTTTGGTAATGGAGGTAGAAATCCTCCACTGCATCTATCCACATTTGCTCCTCTGAGACACGTTACATGTAAGCACCAAGATGACAGTTCACTCTATAATGTTATTAGTCTCTGAATTAGGCTAATTCATCGTTGTCCTCTAGTCTTAGCATTTTCCACAAACACTGAGCTGGCATTTATTTGGTCTTGGACTGTTGAGGATCACTCTCCCTTTTTAATTAACATAAAGTTTAGAAGGAAATAGAATGGCAAAATTGCTTCCCTGGGCAATAATAAAATACTGTCTATGATACATAAAGACACTGTCTCTGATGCCCCATCAGTTTGACATGCTTTACTTATTTTTATACAGATAAAGTTAACAGTATTATAAAATTTAAGAAAATAGAGGATAATCACCCATACTTTCCCCCTCCCTAACACTATAACTTAGATTTTCATATTTGTACATGCCTTTTCAGTATTTATCTGAATATATAAATAATGGAAAAAATATCATAATGTATGTTCAGTTTTTGTGGCTATGACTTCACATGGTACAATAAGGCTTTTTCTGTCTTGGGTCTATACTTGTCATTTTTATTGCTGACATAAAATGACCACCTTAAGTATAGATAGACCAGTTTTTAATTTATTTCTCCTCTTATGTTAATAGTACTGTATTGAGGAGTGTGTACCTTGGAGCATTTTCCTAGTCCAGCAAGAATGACTTGGATTTAGATCATTCCAACAGTCCTATCCAGGTTCATATGATCAAAGATAGGTAATTTCAAGATGGCTAACTCAATGCAGATTGCAATTTTGAAACAGAATGAAATTTATCCTCATTTCAATGGATTAATTCCATGGCATTGGACATAATAGCATCTGTTATAACTAATTAATCAGCCTTAGTTTTTTTTTTAAAGGTTTTATTCATTCCAGAGAGAGAGCATGCATGAGAGTGTGCAGAGGCAGGGAGGGAGGGGCAGAGGGAGAGAGAGAATCTCAAGCAGACTCCCCGCTGAATGTGGAGCCCAATATAGGGCTTGATGTCACAACCCTGAAATCATGATCTGAGCTGAAATCAAGAGGCAGACGCTTAACTGACTGAGCCACCCAGGCTTCATTCTACATCTCACTTAGAAAGGGCCACATTTTGACCTTCAAAATTGTCACTCTCCCCTTCTACAAATTACCTATGTTTCCAATTTACTGTCACTGCCATTTCTTAGGTTGCTTACATAACTAAATTGGGAGGAAGAGCTCCTGTCTATAAGCAAGTTTTGTATGTTCAGCTCTGTAGTAGTTTCATTTCCAAACACCTTCAAAGAGACAATGTCAAAATCATTGAAAGATAAATGTTACTAAAATTTCTAAAAGCCAATGTGATGACATACAGAGTTTGGATCCTTATTGTGCTTGAATAATACTGTCTTTGTTACATTTCAAATACCTCATTTATTTGACAGTTCAGGCTTGCTCAATCAACCAAGAGACAAATAACCTTTCCTAATCTTTTAAATATCTTTCCTAATCTTTCAAAACAGATTTACATTCGCTTTTGTCCACGGTTGATATGCTGAGGTAGAATCCTCTAAAGTGGGTGCAGATTCCAGTAGTTGATGCCAGGAAGTAGAATAGTGTGTCCATGGCCAATATAGTGAGTGACGAGTATAGGGATAGGAGGGCCAAGGTGTGTTGTATTAGTCAACACTGATAAGGCTGGTGTAACTAAGAGACAGAGAAAGTGGTGGCGCATATGAGGTTATAGCTGACAGGTCATCGAATGGTTACACAGGAAATCTTGGGCTTTTGGTGTTAAATGGAAGTGTATGTAGTCTATGTTTATGTCCATTGAGGAAATAACTCAGAATACTTAGAAGAGGGCCAGATGTGTGTATGCTCGTGTGCGTGCATGCGTGCACACACACACATACTGAAAGAGAGATTGAGAAAGAGATGGGTCAGTGCAGTCTTGCAAATAGGAAAAAAAGGCCAGCTGCAGGTAAGTAATGGCAGGCATTTTAGGTATTCTGTTGGAATCAACAAACCTGCTTAGCAATCAGAGTGGACTTTGAGCAATTAAAAAAAATAAGATTAAATGACCTGGTAAAATACTATGCTATACCTGGTCAGAACAGCATGAGCCAAAAACTTACAGAGAAAAAATAAGGCAAGGAGAAGAGATCTGGAATATACACGCCAACAAATGTGAATTTCTGAGCATGTTTATAGAGTGATTTTTACCATCTCACAATGGGGAAAAACTGAGTCTATAGCACATCCCTTTTGTGTGTCCTATTCTGATATACTGCATACAGCATAGTATGGTTGGGAAATACCTTTCTTTTATATGACTTTATATGCCACAGAACTTGTAGAACATTAGATTCAAAATGGTTTTTGAATGAGTGAATAAATGAAACAGGATCTTCAGGGAAGACTGGGAGTTATGCAGGCAGAACAAGAGGATAAAAGATACTTCAGGAAGAAGTACCAGTGTGAATAAGGTACAGAGGCATGAGCCAGCAAGGACTGTTAAATGGACTGCCTGGAGGTTGATGTGGTTGTAGGAAAAAAGCATGTGACATGGAATGGATCCTGGAGATTTTGAGAGAGCATAGAAGGAAATGAAGCCAGGTGATGAGATCTTGAACCCCACATATAGAAGCTTGGTTTTAATCCTGTGGATCAGAGGGAAGGTAACATCATAAACCTATGTTTTAGAAAGATTACCATGGTAATGCATGGAGGAAGTATTGTTGCCTGTTGTAATTATTATTTTTTTTATTCTTATGTTAATCCCCATACATTACATCATTAGTTTTAGATGAAGTGTTCCATGATTCATTGTTTGTGCATAACACCCAGGGCTCCATGCAGAACGTGCCCTCCTCAATACCCACCACCAGGCTAACCCATCCTCCCACCCCCCTCCCCTCTAGAGCCCTCAGTTTGTTTTCAGAGTCCATCGTCTCTCATGGTTTGTCTCCCCCTCCGATTTCCCCCCCCTCCTTCCTCCCCTCCCGCTCTCTTTTTTTTTTTTTTTTTAACATATAATGTATTATTTGTTTCAGAGGTACAGGTCTGTGATTCATCAGTCTTACACAATTCACAGCACTCATCATAGCACATACCCTCCCCAATGTCCATCATCCAGCCACCGCATCCCTCCCACCCCCCATGTCCTTGTTTCTTAGGATGGCTTTGGCTATTTATAGTCTTTTGAGCCTCTACATAAACTTGAGGATTGTTTTTCCTATTTCTTTTAAAAATGTCATTGGGATCCTGATAGGGATTGCATTGAGTCTCTAGATGGCTTTGGGTAGTATGGATGTTTTGATGATATTCTCCTAATCTGTGGATATGGGATATCTTTACATTTATTTGTGTCATCCTCACTTTCTTTGATCAGTGTCTTTGAGTTTTTAGTGTAGATCTTTGACCTCCTTGATTAAATTTATTCTTAAGTATTATTTCTGATTCTGTTGTAAATTGGGTTGTTTTCTGTATTTCTTTTTCAGATAATTCATTGTAATATAGAGAAATTGATTTTTATTTTTTTATATTTTTAAGATTCTATTTTTAGGTAATCTCTACACCCAACATGGGGCTCAAACTCATAACCCCCAGATTGAGAGTCACATGCTCCACCTACTGAGCCAGCCAGGTGCCCTGAGAAATTTTTTATTTTTGTATGTTGATTTTGTATCCTGCAACTTTACTGAGTTTGCTGATTAGATTTAACAGTTTTTAAGTGGAGTCTTAAAGTTTTTCTATATATAAAATCAGGTCCTTTGCAAACAGAGACTGTTTTACTTCTTTCCAGTTTCCTTTTTTTTTCTTGCCTGATTATCATGGCTAGGATTTTTTGTACTCTTTTGAATAGGATTGGTAAAAGTGGACACCCTTGAATTTTTCCTGATCTTACAGGAAAAACTTTCAACCTTCCATCTTTGTCGGTGATGTTAGCTGTGGCTTATCATGTATGACCTTTATTATGTTGAGGTACATTTCTTCTATACCTAATTTGTTGAGAGTTTTTATCCTGAAAGGCTATGGACTTTAGTCAAATGCTTTTTCTGCATCTATTGAGATGATCATATGATGTCTTACAGAATTTGATTTGCTAGTATTGAAAATTTTGTATTTATGTTCATCAGGGATATTGGCCTACAATTTTCTTCTAGCGTCATCACGTGGCTTTTTGGTATCAGAGAAATGTAGGCCTCATAAAACAAGTTTGGGAGTGTTCCCTCCTCTCAGGTTTTTTGGAATACCTTGAGAAGGATTGGTGGTTTTTTGTTTGTTTGTGTGTTTGTTTTTTAATGTTTGATAAAATTCACCAATGAAGCTCTCTGGTGCTAGGCTTTTCTTTGCTGAGAGGTTTTTGATTACTCAGTCTCCTTACTCTTTACGGGTGAGTTCAGATTTTTTTTTTATTTCTTCATGACTGAGTCTGGACATAGAGGCATACCCTGGAGATAATGTGGGTTTGGTTCCAGATACTTCAATAACGTGAAAATCACAATAAAGCAAGTCAAATGAATTTTTGGTTTCCCAGTGCATATAGAAGTTAGGTTTATACTACACTGTTGTGTCTTAAGTGTGCAATAGCATTATGTCGAAAAAAACCAATGTGCATACCTTAATTTTGTCTCTTGAGTGTGCATTAGCATTATGTCGAAAAACCCAACGTGCATACCTTAATTTAAAGACTTTATTCCTGGAATGCCTGGGTGGTTCAGTCAGTGAGGCATCTCCCTTCAGCTCAGGTCATGAATCTGGGTCCTGGGATCGAGCCCCACGTCAGGCTCTGCACTCAGCAGGAAGTCTGCTTGTCCCTCTCCCCTCCACCCCCTGCTTGTGCTCTCTCTCTCTCTCTCTCAAGTAAATAAAATCTTTAAAAAAATAAAGACTTTACTGCTAAAAATGCTATCATTATCTTAGTTTGCAGTGAGTCATTATCACTGATCACAGATTGCTGGGAGAATTATCGAAATATGTCACAGAGACACAAAGTGAGCAAATGCTGTTGGAAAAATAGTGCAATAGAGTTGTTTGATGCAGAATTGCCACAAACTTTTAATATATTAAGAACAAATTGTCTGCAATGCACAATAGAACAAGATATGCCTATATATTTCTTGTAGGTTTTCCAGTTTATTGGTGTGTTGCTGTTCATAGTTGTCTCTTAGGATCAATGGTAATGTCTCCTCTTTATTTTTTTTTATTTTATTATGTTACGTTAATCACCATACATTACATCATTAGTTTTTGATGTAGTGTTCCATGATTCATTGTTTGCGTATAACAGCCAGTGCTCCATTCAGTACGTGCCCTCCTTAATACCCATCACCAGGCTAACCCATCCCCCCGCCCCCCTCCCCTCTAGAACCCTCAGTTTGTTTCTCAGAGTCCATAGTCTCTCATGGTTCATCTCCCCCTCCGATTTCCCCCCCTTCATTTTTCCCTTCCTGCTATCTTCTTCTTCTTCTTCTTTTTTTTTTTAACGTATAATGTATTATTTGTTTCAGAGGTACAGATCTGTGATTCATCAGTCTTACACAATTCACAGCACTCACCATAGCACACACCCTCCCCAATGTCTATCACCCAGCTCCCCATCCCTCCCACCCTCCACCATTCCAGCAACCCTCAGTTTGTTCCTGAGATTAAGAATTCCACTGATATGAGGAATTCTTAATCTCCTCTTTAATTTATAATTTCACTGGTTTTGGTCCTCTCTTTTTTTCATGGTTTGTGTAGTTAAAGTTTTGTCAATTTTATTAATCTTTTCGAAGAACCAACTCTTAGTTCTGTTCATTTTTTCTGTTGTTTTTCCATCCTCTATTTCATTTTTTATGCTCTAATCTTTGCTCATGTAGAGGTGTTCAAATGTAGTAGTCCCACCACAACCAATTAATCAGCATCCCTGGGCCCAGACAGCAGCTTTTGTAAAAACACCTCCTCAGGTGATTCCAATGTACAGCTAGGGTTAAGTGCTGATTTAGGTGATCCTGTCCCATCTATGGCTTTTTGGCAACTATCTGTAGGAAGATACCATGCAAACATCTCTCTAGTTAAGATCACTTCTCTTTGCTTCCCCTTATGTGTTCAGTTTTCTCCTCGATTTCCCTTCTAGAATGTCTCAAAGAAATCTAATAACCTATCTCATTCTCTTCATGTGTTTTCTGTTACAGGTAGAGTTAACAAACTTGTCATGCCTGTCCTAGCCAAAAACAAAGGAATCATTGTTATTATTTGTCTCCTTTTCTTTCTATATCTATTCCACCACTGTCTTGTCAGTTGCACCTCTTAAATCCCCTGAATCCATTACATTTTCCTATCTTCATAACCCATATCCTAGTCTACAGCAAGCATCATCTGGCCTCAGTCAGACTACTGCAACAGCTCCTGACTAGCATTCTCATTTCCAGTCTTACTCCTTCTAATTCTCTGCACTGTAGCAACTAAGCAGCTTCTTTAAAATGCACATATCGTTCCTCTGCTCAACTCAGTAGGTATAAAACCTTTCCATAAATGTACGCTGCTATAGGTATAAAGCAAAATCACTGTAACATGGTCGTATCAGTTTAGGATTCTTTAGTTGCAAGCAATAGAACTTTACTTGGGATAACTTAAGCAAATGGAAATTTATTAAATGAATATTGGAGGTTCTCAGAATGGCTGGAAAGATGAGATAACTTGAAAACAGGAAGGAAGGAAAGCCACTCTGTATGTGTTGGGGGTGAGGAGGGAGTGAGAGGCTAAGAAATTGAAATAGCAGATATTTTTTCATATTTGGAGCAGTGTGCTCTGGATATGGCTTCCTGATTAGTTCAGTGATGAATGTATTGTACAGTCCAGGGCACTTTTGAAAGTGAAAGGGAATGCTAATTATAATTATGCCAGGAACAGGGGCATAACCAGGATTGTCTGAGGCAAATGGGAATCTCCAGTTAACCTAACAAATGATTACAACCCTGGCTGACATCTTGACCCATCCTCATGAAGGACTCTGTGTCAGAACCATGTAGCTAAGCTGTTTCTGAATTCCTTAACCATAGAAACTATGAGATATTAAGTGTTGGTTTTTAACTCACCAGGTTTTGAAGTAATTTTTTATGTAGCAATAGAGACCTAGTTAATTTTTTGTCATGTAATAGATGAAAACATTTCTTCCCCACTAGGGTGATGGCAGTTTCTAAGTTAGGCAGAAACTGTGTTCCTTTTGCCATTTTATGACCAGAATTTTTGTGAATGAACTCATGAACGACTGAATGCCTACAATTTTATTGTGTCTAACTGCACTATGCTGGAATTACTAACTGGTTCTCTTAGACTGACTGACACACAGCCTTTCTGAAAGTCATGAGCTTATGGGCATTTGGAAAACAGAATTTGTTAATTATGAAAAGAAAAACCCCAGCTTTTCACCTGCCTAATTATCTAGTTAGATCCAGACTTTATTTTACAGAGCCATATTATTTTTCATGACTGAATAGTCGAATCAATCATATAAAAACTGTCATTTTTAAACTATAAAGGTTTTGGAAAGGAAAACACTGTCACAAACAGGAAGTATGCTAGGAATAATGCAGTTTGAAATAATCACAGGCAAAGAGCTGGGCCCAGTTAAACTAGACAGTAACCTTCCACTTGGAAAAGTTGTTTTCTATGAATGACTTTGCAGCTTTGGATCCTTGATCTTCATGTGAAATTAACTGTCATCAAAATTTCATGGTCTATAAACTGAGCCACTTCAGCTTTGTGTCCCCCATATGACACATTGAAGTGTGACCAGAGAAGAGAGAATAAACCATGGCAGAAATGAGAAAATGGTAGTGGGATAACTAGGATATAAATGATAAACCATGCGCGTATAGATAGAAATAAGGCATATGCAAATTGGCATTCTACTGTGAAGACTTTTTCCCTACTGTGGGAGAAGTGGTGAGTGGAAGCAAGGAGAAAAATACAAGACTTGATGAGGTTACTTATGCAAGACAGGTAAGCCTATTAATGAATAGAACCAGTGTATTGGTTATATACTGGCTATATTGCTTAGGAAAATGTAGCAAAGTAATTTTATCATAACAAAGGAGGGAAAGCTCTGAATTAGACAAGACCACTGAATACATTAAGGAGATTTGTCTGGTTTATTTCCATTTGTCCCTTATAGCTGAGCAAACCAAATTTCAAAATGTGGTGAACCCTTGGATGGCATGTTGTAATTCAGTGAAACATTATTAAAATAATTGGTTTCCTATACCACCATATCTTATGGATTTGTCATCTCCTATGATGCTAACTTTGAGTATTCCCTAAAGTAAACCTGAACACCCGTTCCTTGCAGGACAATTCAGCATTCAGTCCCTTCTAAGGCCTTTCCAGACTTTGACTTAGACTGCTAGTGTTAAATGGCATTTGTTTATGAACAGGCATTACGTACAAGCCACTGTCCTACTGGAAAAAAAAAAAAACAAAACAAATTAGCTTGTTTCTCTGTTGAAAAATAAAAAGACATTGAGCACCACAATAAACTCACAATTCCAAAACTCATAGTCACTTTGTGTTCTTCATGCTGATCAGGCTGAGAGCTGCAAACTTAAACTATGTATTAAATGACAAAACTTATGGATCGTAAAACAAATTGCCACTTTAAAATCATTGCATTTCAGAAAAAAAAAACACATTTAAATGTCGTAGAGTCCACAAATGAAACTATAACAACCTATGATGTTGCTATATTTTCTTTTAGTTAAAAAAGGCAACTATGAGTAGTTTCTTTTTTTCTAGGAAAAAAAATTTAAACGAGTTTTTTTAAAGACTATTTATTTGGGAGAGAGAGAACAAGCAAGTGAGCATGAGTGGTGGGGAAGGGTAGAGGGAGAGGGAGAAGCAGATTCCCCGCTGAGCAGGGAGCCCCACCTGACCCTGAGCTCTATCCCTGGACCCAAGAACCACAACGTAAGTGGAAGGCAGATACTTAACCCACGGAGCCACCCAGGCGACCCTCTAGGAAAAAATTTAAACAGTATTTCTCAAAAGGGCTGCCAACTATTTAATTTACTTGAGTATTCAGTATAGAACTCTTGTATAATAAATGTTAGTCATTCTTTCCACCAGTGCCCAACAATCTGATAGAAGTCGTAGAAATGTGTCTGCATGAATTTCACGCCTTGGCTTCTTACCATATTAAATGTTGAAACTAATTAGTGGTGGTCTCAGAGACAAAAGTGATGTTTTCCTTAAATACCTCTGCATCCAGGCATGCTTTATTAGGATTCCCTAAGACCATATTTTGCCTTATTATATCTTTTTTTTTTTTTTTTTAATTATTTATTTATTTATTTGAGAGAGAGAGAGAGAAACAGCATGAGAGGGGATAGGGTCAGAGGGAGAAGCAGGCTCCCCGCCGAGCTGGGAGCCCGATGTGGGACTCGATCCCAGGATTCCGGGATCATGACCTGAGCCGAAGGCAGTCGCTTAACCAACTGAGCCACCCAGGCGCCCTGCCTTATTATATCTTAACAGTGTTTGTACTTTGAATGACTTAAACTCTGAGTTAAACATCATGTATTTATTTTTTATCCAATTGCTTGAGCCAACTGCTTTGGTCTGTCTTGTAATTTTTTTTTTTAATGGGGTGGTATTGAATTGTGATTAAGAGGACAGGTTCTGGAGCTGGACTGCCTAGGTTTGAATCCTTGTTCTACCATTTACTGGCTCTGTGACTTTGAGTCAGTTACTCTCTTTCCCTCAGTTCATGTTCAAATTGGCACCAGAGTGCTGCTGTAAGGGTTAAATGTGTTAATACATTAACGTACTTAAGAGTATCTGGTATATAGTTCAGTGCTTACCAAAGTTAACGCATATTTATTAGTTTATATTATTATCACTGAAATTCCCCCCTTCAGTTACAACTACTAAGAAGGAGAAAAATACATGTTGCTGAATTTCACTTTGCCTACCTCTTCATGTGTCTTTTCTTGAGCAGAGACCCTGTTGTATGCATTACATTTTAAAATTCACATAAAAGCTAAAGAATAAAGGTAAGATGATTATATTGGAAAAACAGATTTGTGGAAACCATGCTTTTTTTATTTGGGAAGGTTTTTTTTTTTATTGTTTTTTTCTCCTTGGTATTATACCAACTAAAATTATTTTGCTACTTTAGGGGAGTATTAAATATTAACATCTCCTAAAAGGAGACAACCCAAAGTGTGAGGTCACTCAAAGTTGTTTTCACTGGGGATAGAAGTGGATCTCCTGGATTGCTCTCTGCTTGTGTTCAGTTGGTGCTTTCATGAATGTCCAAATATCACCACTTTGAAGGCATGGGTTGCGGTGGCCTTTTTCCTCTTTTTTTTTTTTTTTTTTTAGAGTTCTGTGAATAGGGCTAACTCAGCTCTATGGGCCTTTTTCCCCCTCCCCCTTCCCCTTCAGAATCCTAGAAAGTAAAAACGAGTAAACAAATGTTACTGTCAGTGACCTTGAGAAAGTGGTTGAATGTAAATTGCTCAGTTTTTCTCCTGTTCCAAGTGGGAACGAATACAGGATGCAGGGCAGTTTTTCTGTTTCAGTTTCCTGAGGGTGTCTATTGAGGGTGGGAAATTAAAGTAGCCTTTTGTTAAATCTGTAAAGGATCCTGGTGTGGAAACCTAGGGCCGTGATTGACTTTTTAATATTTCTTTCACCCCACAGGGCTAATATTCTCACAGCATTTTAGTTCAGTGTCGGCTCTCTTTGTCTCTTGTGACAGTATCTCAACTTTTACAGCTGTGACTACATTATTAAATGAGAATGCCAAGCAAAGAGAGGGACACACCAGTCAACCAACATTGAACTCAGATGTCAAAGTTATAGCAAGGAAATGAAATAAAGTCTTTGACTATTTCCTGACATTCTGCCATTGGACTTGTGGTTGTTTTATTATTGGATTAAATCAGATTCACTCCCTGAAACATCATAGAGATTAAAATATTTTCGTAAGTAGGAATAATTGATTAAAATACTTTGAGAAATGTAGTGATTTTGGTGAAATAGTTTTTTGCCTAATTGAAAATCTAAATGTAGATGTGGCAGTGAATCATTTTCCCCCCATTACCCCATCGGCAGCCTTTGTAATGCCTTTTTATTGTAAAGTGTGTATTGCTGCTTTGCATATGTCTGTTTTACTTCAAAGGTTATGTCAAAAAGTCTAATTCACGTTTTTTTTCCCTAAGCACCGTATATTTAGGAACTACTTTCACATGGTTAAAATCTACCCTTTCAAAAACATTCTAGTCCTAAAGTGACATCTATGTGATATATTAATTGTAGACTTCCAAGAAACCACTTCTGCCTGAAAATATATTTGTCATTGATCCCCAATTATTGCCTATATTTCAAAATGTATTTTAAAGATGAATAAATTGAGTTACAGAAACATCTATAACTTGGCCAAAGTGTCACTCTGCATTTCTAGAAGGTTTTGAGTTTTGGACTAGCATCCTACCTCATACAATTGGTTTTGCTAGGCCTTTGGAGGTTATTATTAAATGGCACATCAAGGGTAGAGTTGATTATACTCCTGTGTTCAAGACACACCATTGGTCAATGAAATGTCCCTGTCGTGTTTACTTGGTCTTCTTCTTTTCCTTCCTTCCTCACTCCGAGTCCCTACTTATAATCTTTTCCCTGGGGCGTAGGCAACTTTGATCAGTTAAGGTCTACCCTTCATTTGTATGTGCGCTTGAAAATGTACATTGTTTGGCATGTGTGAATTTTTATTTATTTTATTTTATTTTTTAAAGATTTTATTTATTTATTTGACAGAGAGAGACACAGCGAGAGAGGGAACACAAGCAGGGGGAGCAGGAGAGGGAGAAGCAGGCTTCCTGCCAAGCAGGGAGCCCGATGCGGGGCTCGATCCCAAGACTCTGGGATCATGACCTGAGCTGAAGGCAGACGCTTAACCGACTGAGCCACCCAGGCGCCCCATGTGTGAATTTTTAATAAAAAATATTGGTAATGTGCTGTCAACCTCACTGTTTTTCAGCACCATAATTTTCTAATACTCTATTCATGTTACTGTGTGTAACTCTAGTGCTTCAAACTGCTATATAGGAATCATTGCAAGTATTCCTCACGTTTTAATCATTCCCCTGGTGATGAAACACAGACGATCTTCAAGTCCTGGCTACCTCAAACCATGTTGTCGTAAATTTCCTTGTACATGTTCTCTTAGAGTTGGTAAGAAGATTTCTCAGGGATACACAGCCAGGGCTGAGAGTTCTGAGTCAAATGGTAAGGCATACTTAATTTGTCTAACATTACCAGACTGTTTTCTAAAATATCTTTGCCTGTCTACATTACCACATGACCCATCACACTTGGAATTATCCAGCTGTGGAATGTTGTATTTTCCAAAGATGGCTGCAGCAGTATTATCCAGCCTATATGCTTCTCTAGAAACTTCTAACCCTAACCCTATCACCATTAAGAAGTCAAGTCTCATTCTCCTCCCCTTGAATGTGGGCAGGCTTTTGTGAGTGTTTTGGCCACAAGAACCAGGCAAAAGTAACACTAAATGACTTTGGAGGCCAGATTATAAAAAGTGATTCAGCTTCTACCTTGCTTGCTAACAGAGTTGCCTTGCAGCCCTGAGCTGCCATGTGTGAGATCTGACTTCTCTGAGACTACCATGCTGTGAGGAATCCCCAACTAGCCCATGTGATAGACCACAAGGAGAAGCCAGCATGAGGAGGAAGACATGTGTGGTCATCTCCCAGTTTCTCTGGCTACAGACACCTTCTGACGTTGGGCCAGAGCCTCCTAGCCAACCCCTTCCTAAATTCCTGTCCCACAGAAACCATGAAAAATAATAAAGTGTTTGTTGCTGTTTTATGCAACTAAGTTTTGTGGTGATGTGTTACACGGCAATAGTAACCAGGAATGCCAGTTTTCTGGTTTTTGCTAATATGTAAATGAAGTGTACATTTCTCTAATTACTGGTGATCGCAAGCATCTTTTAATATGCTTGAGTTATTTGTTTCTTCTTGAATTAAGTGCCTTTAATTTCCTTTGCCCATTTTTCTGTTGTGTCCTTGATAGGAATTCCTTTTATATTCCAGATAGAAGGCCGTGTCAGTTTTACACCTTACATATTACTTCTCGTGTTCTTTCATCTCTGTTAACTTTATCATTGAGCAGAATTCTTCATTTTGACAGAACACAAGTATTTTACCTTCTCTATTGTGCTTTTTGGATTTTGCTTTAATCTCTGCCCATCCCAAGGTTATGAGTTTATTTTCCTACATTATGTTTCATTTATAGTTTACTTTTCATATTTAGGTGTTTGATCCTCTTAGAGTCAAATTTTATAAGGTGTTATGTAGGAATTCAGTTTAATTTTCTTCAAAAAGAGTTTCTCAGCACTGTATACTAGCCAGTTTATCCTTTGTTCTTTGATTTGTGTATGGCACCATCTTTATCATATATTAGGGACATGGGTCTGTTATGATTCTGTCTTCTGCTTCACAGCTCTTTTTGTTTGTTTTTGCACCAAAGCCATTTTGTCTTTTTTATTATGACTTTTAGTATGCCTTAATATCTGGTAGAGCAATTCCTCACTGTTTGGTCATCTTTTTTCTAAGTTGACTTAACTACTGATAGACCTTTAGACTTCTTTGCCCATTTAAGAAGAGGTTTATCACATTTATCAAAATAAATTCAGTTAGAATTTTTATTGGGATTGATTTAAATATAGATGAATTTGGGGAAAATTGACATCTATATAATAATCATCCCTTCAAGAGCATGGACTTTTTATGTTTTTTTCATTGAGTGTTAAAGATTTCCTCTATAGCAGTCCTGGGCATTTTTGGTGAACTAATTCTTAGAAAATTTATAGAATTTGTTCTTGTTAATGTTATTTTATGTTTGATTATATTTGTAGCTGATACAGGAAAATTCTGTTGATAATATATTCAGTCACCTTGCTGAACTCTCTTAGTAGTTGAGTTTGTGATTTGTTTAGACTTTTTTTTGAATGAGGTTGATCGCATCATCAGCAAATGGCAGTTTTAATTATGCCCTTTATGAGAAGGTGGGTCAAATTTCACATTTTTAAACTTGATGTATTTAAAGTACATTTCAAGAAGAATGTTCAACGTTATAGGGCTTAATGATATTCAGACAAGAGTTTTATTGAATCAAAAGTATGACATGAGGAAGGAAATATTTCCCACCTATTTTTTAGGAACACAAGATAAAGGTCACTATTGGCAGGTTTCCTTCAGTGGTGGACCATGGAAATTTAAAATAGCCTTTGGAAATTTCACGAGATTTTATTTAATTTCAGCAGATGTTAACTGAACACTATAATGTAGGAATCAAAAAACTAAAAGATAAAATTCCCTGCTCAAGGTTCTGTCTAGAGTAAAGGGAGGGGTTAAAGAAATAATAAAATGAACGCTTACCTAACATTGCGAAAAATATGATAGGGTGTTACCTGATCAGGGAAGGGAGTGTGCTGAACTTTCTGGCTATGTGAGGAGGGTTTTGAAGGCATATTTATAAGATGTTCAGGTGTTAGTAATCTTCATTCTTTATCACATTTTCCTTTGGTTTGACCATGAAGGTGATAGGGAATCAGGTAATAAATCTTCCTAATTACTTTTTTGTTAATTTTCTCGATGACATTTATTAAAATTCTAAACAGCCCTTTCATGACTACAAACATACTATTGATTAATAACCTCTCATTAGGGACAGAGAAAACTTGGTTAAAGTTCATGTGAAGTTTCAAAGATTCTGCCAAAGAGTTCAGATAGTTAAATGCTGCTGGTTCTTAACTTCCAGATTGGAGCAGACATGGAAGTAAGAAACCAAAAATAGCTAAGCAAATGTTTGTGATTAAGTCAAGTGTGAATGAAAGATTCACTTAATTCGAGTTTATTTTGCATTATTATACCAAGTACTCTTAAGAATATGCACAAAAAGAAGGTGAACTAGGTTGGCAGAATCGATAAGTTATATCTACCAATAGAGGTTGAAATCCTGCACAAATAGACAAGTGTTAGGAAGGGTACTCTCTACATGCAAATTGCAGACAAAATAAATAGCTAGGAAGAGCAGTTGTCTCCAAAGTCCACCCCAAAGGGTGCATGCCAGATGACCAACTGAGTCTATTCAAAGCCTATACCTTTTCAAAAAAGAAAAACTTTACTGATCATAAATGTAAGGATTAGCCTTGAAGCCCTTACCTGGTCTGATTGCTGAATGGTCGCATATTCCTCACTTAGATGAGTTTCCTTTGGGAAAGTGTGGGCCTTCCATGGCATGGAAGGCTTGGCACTGAGTAGCTCATTCCTTCCTTTCCCCAGTATACTGTTAGGTGATATGGTTGTGTGCCTTAAATTTGAGTAAAGACGGGGTATTGCTTAAAACTACATAAGTATGTAACATAAAGAAGAACTCTCATTAGCATACTTCATATCAACTGGGAAGCATCTTTAAAAATCTTGCAAATGCTTTCAGTGAATTTTTATTCATTTATTTAGTCAGCCAACAAATGTTTAATTTATCTTCCAATATTTACCTTCCAGTTGGTTGGCAGTAACAACTTACTTGCACTGAGGAAGATAGAAATATATAAAGCAAAAATTTAATGAAATCCTTTGCGTAATTGGAAGATGAGATTTAAAAATGGCATCATGTTTTAATAGCACAGCCAATAATACAATTCTTCCATTTGGAGCTATATATCATTGTGAGGTGAATTTTCCGCTATGACATTTGTTAAAACCAAATATCTGAAACAACTGACTTAAAATTGATCACCAAATGTTAAACCAAGATTTTAAAAAATTACTGTTCACTAAAGTACAATGGTAGTGATAATTTTAATGAAATAGTGAATAAATAATAAAAGTATTAAAGAATGAAATACGAAATATTAAAATCTTTCACATTTATTGTAATTGTATAGATCTTCTAATGTACACAATGTGCTTATATGCTATTACACACAAAACTTAGATATAAACATATATACATATATTTGGAATGCATGCTAATTTTTTTTAACCAATTTTGTTAGACTGTAAGTTCCATGAGGAAGGGGATTTTTTCCCCTTTTTTGTTCATTGATCTATTTCAAGCGTCAAGACTAAGTGCTGGCACATTACTGCTCATAGGCCAAATCCAGCCTGCCTCCTGTTTTTGTAAAAAAAAAAAAAAAAAAAAAGTTTTACTGGAGCACAGCTACACTTACTTGTTTGTGTGTTGTCTGTGGCTGCTTTCACATGATAACAGGTGACTTGAGTAAGTGTGACAGGACCATATACCTTACAAAGCTGGCTATTTACTATTTGGCCCTTTATAGAAAATGTCTGCTGACCCCTCATCTAGAAGCATGCCTAACAAATGGTAGGTGCTTGGTAAATATCTGTTCAATGATCGCAAAAGTTGGAGACTAGTTTAAGACCACAGATATGGTAGCTTCTTCAATTCAGGGTCAGCTTGCAAGATTTTTAAGCCCATAGGTTATGTTTGAAATTGGCATAATTGTGAAGAGGCAGTGTCCAAATTTAATGCTTCTGCCCTTCTGCTGGTTACATTGCAGAATAATAGTTTGGGATTCCTATTTTGGCTTTCTAAGGAGGTAGCCAAGAGCTTGCATTCTACTTCTCTGGAGTATTACTTGTTTTTAAAGAAGTGGGATTGGAGGGAAAGCCATTCAAAATTCTCTAGAGGCAAATGTGATGGTTAAACTATTTACAAATAGATGAATGGAAAGAAAGATGTGAGATAGAGATATAAAGTGGGATATTACACAGCCATAAAAAGGATGAGATTTTGCCATTTGTGAAAACATGGATGTACCTAGATGGTATGATGCTAAATGAAATAAGCCAGACTAAGAGAGACAAATTCCATGTGATTTCACTTGTAGAATCAAAAGAAACCAAACCAAAACAAATGAATAAACAAAGAAGTAGAATCAGATCTATAAATGCACACAATAAATTGATGGTTGCCAGAGGGAAGTTGGATGGGGCTGGGGTGGACAAAATGGGTGAAAGGGAGTGGGAGATACGGGCTTCCAGTTACCAAATGAAAAAGTCATGGGAGTAAAAAGTACGGCAAAGGGAATATAGCCAGTGATACTGGAAGAGCACTGTATGGTGGTAGATGAGAGCTACACTTGTGAGCATAGCCTAACTTACAGAGTTGTTGAAACACTATGTTGTACACCTGAAACTAATGTAACATTGTGTCTCGACTACATTCAAATACAATTTTTTAAAAGCCAAAAAAAATTAATTTACAAAAATAATAAATGCTGTAAAGTTTGGGCACTGACCACTTTAAATAGAAATCTGCTGTAATTGACCTTGTATTTTTATCCACCTATACTACCTTATACCATGATTTTCACCATTCTATGGAAGTACTGTGTGGAATGTTATAGGACCTAGGATCTTGATGGGGAGCCCCACTGACCATCATAAAACCTTGGATTTGAGAAAGCAGGAGTTGTCATTCAGTCCTGTCTTTGACTCCGTGGAAACATTCGGATCACATCTATAGAAAATGCCTCTACAGGCCTGCTTTGAGTCTCTTTCATGATGGAGAACTCATTAATTCACAACAAAGCCCTTTCTACCATTGGCAGCTCTGATTGTTAGGATTTTCTCCCTTGGGTTGAGCCAAAATTGTAATTATAACATAATTTCATTTTCTTTGTTTAAATTCCAAACTAGTTGCCTATGATGGATAGTATTTTTTTCTTAAGATAGTTGTAGCTATTTCTGTTCTTTTTTGAGAGACTTTTAAAAAGAAATGGCATTGTTACTATTATTCTAATTGTAGTGTAAAATACAAATTTTAATATACCAAATTATAGGATGTCCAACTCAATAGCCAGAAATTGGAGCCATTGTGATAAAAAGAAAAAATGTGTAATCCTTCCCTTTCTGTTTTTCAATAGAATTAAAGTTTTCTCATGTACCTTAGGTATCTGATCTTGCTATTTTGCAGAAAGATGATAGAGCTACAACATTGTGATATACAATGTGAGTAGGAAATATGTTTGAAGACTTATGTTATTTTTCTGCCCTACCTTTTAATGTCCTGGACAGGAAGGTAAAAATCATTAACATATTTAACATCTGCAAAACTTGAACAGAGAGAACACCAAGGATTAGGCAGTGAGTATTAGAATGATTGGACCACTACTGCCCAAAGTTCAAAGAGGCCCAGACCTCTCCACAGGAGGGCAGTTAGATCAATCACCCCCTTTGTAAATTAGCTTTAAGAAACACCAGGGTGGGCTATTTTTACTTTGTCACATGTATTACCTGTATTTTTAAACTTATTTTTAAACTTGTATTTTATGAGCATTGTACACAAAGCATAAAATATTGACACAATCAGGAAAAAATGCTGTTTTCATTGAAGACAACAAGAACTTAGAGAACCCTTATAACCTTACCAGCCCTGAAATAAAATGGACAAATATCTAAAGATGTGCAGATAGGAAAGGATGCATCAATGTTACAAAATAAAAATAGCCCCTTCTATTACTCGGCTCTTATAAAAACATAGTACTGAATGAGTAGATGGGAAAATAATGAGTTACTGTTTTTTCAAAGCTACTTGTTAGGAGGAAGAAAGGTTGTGGATGAAATAAGAATGGAGGGAACTAGAAACATTCAAATTAGAAACAGAAACTTTTTTTTCTTTTAAATTGTGGAGAAATGTTTTCGTACACTTGTAAGACTATCAGCTTTATCTAGTACCTTTGAGTTTTGCATGTTTGATTTTGACATGTCTATGTTTCCCATTTTGAAATACTGAATGTTTACTTAGGTGTGGAAAATGACCAATGAACTTCAGTTGTCAATCCTCCATGTGTACCAAGCTTAAACCTAACTGGATAGATGTGCCCTATCTTATTAAAGATTGTTTAGGGAATGGATGGTTCCTCTTTTTTTTTTTTTCTTTGACAGCTCTGCGTATCATTGGAAGTGCTTATGTGTCCAGGCTTTTCTTTTTTTTTTAATTTTTTATTGTTATGTTAATCCCCATACATTACATCATTAGTTTTAGATGTAGTGTTCCATGATTCATTGTTTGTGCATAACACCCAGTGCTCCATGCAGAACGTGCCCTCCTCAATACCCACCACCAGGCTAACCCATCCTCCCACCCCCCTCCCCTCTAGAACCCTCAGTTTGTTTTTCAGAGTCCATCGTCTCTCATGGTTCGTCTCCCCCTCCAATTTCCCCCCTTCATTCTTCCCCTCCTGCTATCTTCTTTTTTTTTTTTCCTTAACATATATTGCATTATTTGTTTCAGAGGTACAGATCTGTGATTCAACAGTCTTGCACAATACACAGCACTCACCATGATTGATTTAAAAAAATGGAAATGGACTTAGCCTTCCTGAATGCTATGCATGTCACAATAGCATTTTCCGGTTGGGGCATGGGCAGGGGGGGAAGTGACCTGAGATTAAAGTTCAGCAGGATCCCCATGTAATAATTGGCATGGAAGAACTGATGACTTCTAGAGAGTGCTGAACACTGGTCAGTAGATGCAAGGGGCTATACTGAATGCTTCTTTGATCAAAGCTAACAGTGATAATTGAGGTGTTAGATTAAAGGAGATGGAGCATAGTGTTAATGAGGGAGACTCTTGCCTTCAGGAGAGCATCTAAGTTGAATATTGCTTTTCACAACAGTGTGGTTTCATGGCACTAAATCCAAGGGAGAAAAAAGATGACTTCAGGTGAATTCCAGACAGGGTATGGAATAGAATTGAATTTTACATGGTGAGACTGTCTCTTTACTGTTTTCTTTCAATTCATCTAATTACCTCAAGGAGAAAGTCTCAGTTTGATGCTAGCCAGTCTTTATGGCCTGTCTTGGACTTGTTAGCTTCCGTATTTAGCAAAGAGAAAGAAGGTTCAAATGAGAAGGCTTCAGCCGGCCAAAGAATCCAGCTAGCATTTAATATCACTGTTTGGTTTCACTGTAACTATTTTTAAGTTTAGTTCTATACATCACACATGCTACTAGATTTCCATGTATTTTTTATTTTTATTAAAGTATAACATACATACATATAAATGACAAATGTGCATTTTTCCTCAGATGGAACACACTTTTGTAACCCAGCAGATCTAGAAATGGAACATTACCTGGATTCTAGACATCCCCTTCTAGTCACTATTTCCATTTACCTCAAGGTTACTGCCATCCCAGCTTCTAACAGCATCCTTTATTTTGTCTATTTTAGAAGTTTATGTAAAATAGAAACCTATAGTAGGTGCTCTTCTGTCTTTAGCTTATTTTGTGCAATACAATGTATATAAAATTCATCCACATGGTTGCATGTGTGGCTTTTGGGTACCCTCATTGTTCACTTTCTGGCTTTACTCACTTTATTCTGAAATATCCCTGTCCCTCCTCTAGCTCCATGCAGGGAAAAACCAGCTTGAACCATTGAACTGACAGCTAAAAGCCTGGGCATTAATAGTACTTTGGGAAACCTTTTTTTTAAAGATCCATTTATTTATTAGAGAGAGAGAGAGAGAGAATGAGCACAAGCAGGAGGGTCAGAGGGAGAAGGAGAGAGAATCTCAAGCCGACTCTGTGCTGAGCACAGAGCCCGGCGCAGGGCTCCATTTCACGACCCTGAGATTATGACCTGAGCTGAAACCAGGAGTTGGACACTTAACCAATGGCGCCACCCTTCAGGAAACCTTTATGCAGGGAGTTGAGGGTAAGGGGCAGGAGATTAAAGAGTAAGGACTCCATGCTTAAGATGGGCTGTGTGTGGACTGATAGCTAAATCAATGGGAAAAGTGAGAACTGTCTTGTGCTATCATCCCCAGTTGTATGAATGACTATATAGTACGGTTTTACTTCTGATGGTGGACTGTGCCTCATTCCCATCCTTTGTTCCAATTATAATAGACCTAGGAAAAGGAAAATACGTATGTGTTGCATTTATTGATGAGGAAGGAAAGGTAAGTAAGGAGAATGGACAGAGGTGGAAAGGGCTTCCTCTTGCATTGGATTACCTTTTGGGAACGTAGCCAAGAGCTCCTGGGAGACATTGCACTGATCTCTCTGGGATTCCAGAGATATTACTCCCTTGTGAATTCCATGTAATATCCATGCCTTTATCTTCCTTCATTCTCCTAGAGATAGGTTCCCAAGAGTTGATCACATTGTTAGTCTTGAAGGAAGATGGTGTAACTTTCAGAACAGTTCCTGTGTTACTATAATTTTTACTCCATGTAATTCTGCTACATTGTTCTCTTTCCACCTTCTCTCAGGACCAACAAAAACCCAACCACATTTCTAAAAGAATTTGACCTCAAATTTGTCTCAACTGCATTTTAGTTGAATGGAAGTAAAACTGACCTATTCAACTAGTTCCTTCCCTGTGCTCCAGCCTTATCCCCATTATTCAACAGGAAGAAGTGTCTGATATCTGTTACTTAAATTGTGACAGGAATGAATTATCCTGAAAAGTCAACTCTTGGGGTCCCACGTTCATTTTTGAACTCTAAGTTGCCTTTAAGGTATTCATATTTTAGCCTTTGTCTCCTCTTAAAATGGTTCCTGATCTTAGCATATGAAGGGACATTTAGAGGGATGTAAGGACCTTCATTTTACCCTACTGAATGTTCACAATATATTGAGCACCTATTATGTAAGAGGACCTTTGCTGAATGATAGAAAAAATATTATTCCTGATATTCGTATTAAGACTATCTTTGAGGGGCACCTGGGTGGCTCAGTTGGTTAAGCTGCTGCCTTCAGCTCAGGTCATAATCTCAGGGTCCTGGGATCGAGCCCCGCATTGGGCTCCCTGCTCAGGGGGAAGCTTGCTTCTCCCTCTGCCTCTGCCTGCCTCTCTGCCTACTTGTTCTCTCTCTCTCTCTCTCTCTCTGTCAAATAAATAAATAAAATCTTAAAAAAAAAAAAAAAGACTATCTTTGAGGGTAAACCTGGAAGGGTAAGAAAGATGGGTCAAGAGTTTTAGTGTTTGGTTCAGTTCTTTGCCTATTGCTTCTTGCTTCAACCAGATAAAAGCTTGGGAAGTTCTCTTCCTCACCTATAGTGAGTGGCTGACCACCAATACCATAGGGTCTGCAGGTCCAGAAATTACAGGCTTTTCACAGCAGGAATGTCCTTCTTGTTGGGACTGATGTAACAGGGAGATTCTGATACTGAATAGGAAAGAGGGTTATAAGACACAAAGGTCCCCCCAAGTTTCGGATGTAGTGATACAGTGCATGCCAGTTGTCCAAGGGGACAGGCAGCTAATTATATGCTGGGTAGGGTTGTGTAGTAATTCATTACTTATATAACTCCTATCAACATTTGATCCTCCTAGGAAACCTAGGAGAAGCACATAAAATTATCTCCATTTTTTACAATTGAAGGAAGGTAAGTCTACCATGTACTCATTAACTGCGGGTCTTAGGATTTTAACCACCATTAATATGCCTCTAATTCCCAGGTGCTGTTTCTTATTACTCAGCTGCCATGCCCCAGATAAGAAATTAAAACACCGTAAGTCTCATAACAGCCCTGTATGTTAAAATACTAGAGGAAGCCAGCAAAGTAGTAGTGTAAAAACTTGCCGTGGGTTTTTAAAATTTTATTTTCAAAGGATTGTTTAACTTTTTGTTGAATTTTTTTTTAAGTAGGATCCATGCCCAACGTGGGGCTTGAACTCAAGACCCTAAAATCAAGAGTCACGTGCTCTACTAACTGAGCCAGCCAAGCACTCCAAGTTTCTGTGTTTTTAGATTAAAAAAAATAAGCTCTATCCTATGGGAGAATTCCTTGTACCTCAGAGGTCTTGGGAACTGTTCTGGAGTCATCTGCATCTGAAAGAGGTTTTAGTACTTTTGATTCTGGCTTGTAAGACACTGAACAGTATCTTTGGCCCAATAGAGAGCAAGTTCTTAGATTGACAAAGGATTCATTTTGTATACCTCCAACATTCTAGGAGGTTCAATGCTCAATTAATGATTCTTAAAATTACCTGGATATGTTGAAATACTGTTTTTATCACTGCTGTTACATAGTTAAGTGGACCAGACTTCACCTAGTGAAATCTCTTCTCTCAAACTCACCCTGTAACTAAATTTTTGCTGAAATCCATTGACATTTTCAAATGATAAATATTATTGATTGATATTTTGTCTCAAATGGAAAAGTGAGCCAGAAACCAATTTTAAGGCATATTTTATTAAGCAAATATATTTAAGCAAAATACCAGCTGGGTCTTAAATTAATCATGAGTGAAGTAGACAAATGCCAAAGGTTGAAAGAGAGTTGAAGCAGAGATCTTACTTCAGTAAATAAATTTTATTGAAAGAAATCCAGTTAGGTTAGGTATATCCACTAAAACAGCTGCAACGGCATGTTTTATGAAGAAAATCACAATGACAGATTGAAGGGTTTGGTAGAGTTGGTGTTTCATACCTTTGGACTGGTGGTCTTACAGTTAACCTCTGATAACGACAATACTGGGTTCATAATGTAACAGAACTTTAGGGAAGTAGAGATTGATTTTTAACATGTGCTAATTACTTTAGCAGATCTTATTTTAAATGTGCTGCAGTGGATTTAATGTGATGGATAATATTTTTAGGACATAACAATTTTGAAATACCCTTTCCATTTTATTTTAGTAGTGAGGATTATATTGTGGATAAGATTCTGAGTTTCATCTTTATAGATTAATTTTTAGTTATTTGCTCTGAAGGTAAGTATATTGAGTGAAAATTCCTAAAAAAATACATCATTTCCATGTCTATACCCTTATGTTAGCAACATTAATTCTAAACTCTGCATTGGACAGAAATCTAGATGAATCACTATTTGCTTTTTAAATTTTTTTATCTGTAATTTGTTGAAAATGTGCCTAGTTTTTATGGCTCAGCTGCGAATACGCTGATGAAAAGCAAAACATTAAAGCCTATAATTAGCTATTTATATTTTTCTCCTCCTTAGCAGTAATGTCCTTTAAGTTTTCTCCTGGTTTGAAACTGGCAAAAGTACCCCCAAATAATGGGTAGGACTTGGAATGTGAAGTTAAGAACAGTGGAAGTAATTGAGGCACAGTCATTCAGGATTGTTTTGTATTCATATTTAGTACCTATTACATAACAAGAATTGAGGCTAATGCGATGCCTTCTTGCCTCCTCTTTCAGACACGTTGGGGCCCCTATATTTAAGAGACCAAATAGTAACTTGACTGAATCAGTAGGTAGTAGAGTATAGTGGACATGGCACGGGCAGTTCAAGTTCCCATTCACTTCCTGCCATTGACTAGTTGAATGACTTGGACACTTTCTTAGTTTGGGTTGCTCCCAAAGCCGACCCTGACACAGAGTTTGAGTATGCTTTAGTTCCCTATTGCTGAGTAACAAACCACTACAAGACTCAGTGTCTTAAAACAATGACAATATTTATTTTGCTCACAAGCCTGTAATTTAGGCATGGCTCAATGGGAACATCTCCTTGCTCTACTTGGCTTTTAGCTTGGGGCTACAGTCACTTGAAGACTCAGTCCTATGTCTGGAATTGATACGGGAACTTAACTGGGGCTATTGACTGGGGCACCTAAATAGGGCCTTTGAATGTTGCTTCTTGGCTTCCTCACAGCGCAGTGGCTGCCTCCCAAGAGTGAGCCTTTCAAAAGGCCAGGTAGAAGTTGTACTGCCTATCGTGATCTGGCTTCAGCAGTTGTATTGTGTCTCCTCTGCCATAATCACAGGCCCTCCCAGATTGGAAAGAAAGGGACATATACTCCGCTTCTTGATGGAAGTGTCAATGTCACATTTTGAGAAAAGCACGTAGCAGGGGATATACGGTTGTAGCTATCTTTGGAAAATACACTCTGCTACAGGGTACAAGTCATTTATTTGGGAGATGGTCCCAGGAAGGCACTGCAAGGTATGGGGAAGTGAGATAGGAAGGGAGAATGGCCACTAAAGGGTATACGAGTGAGCGGGCTACACTGCAGCTCAGTCCCCAGTCAGAATCTTATAAAGACGGTGGAACACACACTGGAATGGTCTCACTTAAGGATAGGAAGGTGCTGTATTTATCCACCAACTCCTGGTCCCTCATTGATGAGGGGTTGCTTTTGGGGGTGTTAACTCCTTAGCTCTTCAAGTCCACCTTGCAGAGTGTTGAGCATACTCCTGTAGCCAGAAAAATTCCTTGGATTGAGTGACACAAGTGCTTGCTGTAAGAAGTTGTCATGTGAGGGAAATATCCACAGAGCTCTAGGTGATTTCCATAGTAGGCCCAAGGGTGGTAGGTGAGGCATGAACAGCTCCACTTACTGAAACACTCCCTAGTCCCCTGGAAAATAGCATTGCCTCATGACATGTATCATAAAATTGATGATATATTATTGCTTTTTCTACAGAAAATTTCCCATATTGAACTTTATAGTTAACTATGGTGTTATCAGACCATATCAGACCATATTAATACTATCAGAGGGCCTAGTTTTGGTATGTAGTGGGGTTTCTTTATAGTAATAAAATTGTCTAAATTTGTTAAAAACTGGTTTTCCCTGTTCTGTGAATAATAGGAATCTTTGGCAGCTATGAGGAATAAGTCCCTAACTAGAACTGGGCTGAAGTTGGGCACGTTAAAAAGACAGTAAGTATGAGATAGCACCACACTACTGGTTACTACTTGAGAATACCTGTGTAATTTTCTGTAAGTCATTTATCCTCTTGGAGCTTGTGTTTCCTCATCTGGCAAATGGATAAAATGATGCCTAATTCATAGGGCTATTGGGAGCAGTGTATCAGATGGAATGATATTGCCCCCATAGGGCAACATGAAAATACACACTCAGGGGGCGCCTGGGTGGCTCAGTTGGTTAAGCGACTGCCTTCGGCTCAGGTCATGATCCTGGAGTCCCTGGATCGAGTCCCACATCGGGCTCCCTGCTCAATGGGGAGTCTGCTTCTCCCTCTGACCCTCCCCCCTCTCATGTGCTCTCTCTCTCTCATTCTCTCTCTCAAATAAATAAATAAAATCTTAAAAAAAAAAAAAGAAAATACACCCTCAGTATATTTCAGATGGATAAATAACTAGATAATTTATCTGGTAAGTAACATTTATAGAATGTGGTTTGTTGTGTTCATGTTCAATTCAATGGTCACTGTGCTTGATTTTCATATTTCAGTGGGCCACAGTTGTCTTAAATGTATGTGACCTCTTAAAGCTAAAGGCTTTATTTAAGAGACTTGACCGTTAATAACAGATCTAAATGCTTAGTGGTTTAAGATTTTGATGGAGTGTCTGATGGTTTTAACAGTACAAACAGGTCTGAAAGGTTGATCCTGCTTCTTTTGCTACCATAGTTACTGCTTTGCACACCTGTGTCTTGGTGTGTGTAGCGGCGAGGGGAGTGTTACAGACATGCACACGTGTGTGATGTATGTACTATTGTGTATTAGAGGAAGAGAGGATAAGATCAGGCAGAGGAAGAAAAAAAATCTTAGAGGTAGAATAGGGGTGAGATTTGTGCTGTTGGGACAAGCAAGGTCAGGACTGATGTCAAATTCTCTGTCCATTATTGAAGAAGTTCATGGGGGGGGTTAGGCATGAGAGAGGCAAATAGGTTTATTAGCCCTCAGGCAATACCCACAACTCCTATTCAGTGAGATATGGACACATTTTCATTTTGAGAGATTTAGCACAGTGTAGATGTGGCTAATATTAACATAGCTGTACCAATTTAAATGTGCTTTGGTGTAATTTAAACCACCCACACGGTTTTCTTTTGAAAACAAAAACATGTGACCCTCTCAAAATTCTCACCCACGCTCATTGCTTGTGCTTTGGACTCTTGTAAACTTATTTTGCAATCTGCGAAGTAACCTCTCTGAACTCTTGGCCCTTTGAATTCCCTTAATATTTAAGTCAAGATCACACCATTTATTAAACACAGTTTTTCACTTTCACTTGTTATTTAAAAAAAAAACCACAAAATTTAAATAGTTGAGAAAAGGCAGAATCCCTGTTTGCTTTATTTTCTCATTTTTCCAGGTAGCGTAGTATTTACACTATTCTAGGGATTTCCTTTGCTTGACCCAGGTACATTGTGGGGAATGGGACGCATTATCTCTTTTTTCACGATTTTGTAGGTCAGGAATTTAGGCAGAGCTCCACTGGATTATTCTTCTCAACATGTTGATAGAGGTCAGCCAGTGGCATTCAGCTGGTAGCTAGTCTGGTCTGGAGGGTTCAAGACAACTTCTCATATGCCTAGCACCTTGGCAGGGATATCTGGAAACACGGGCTCAACTGGATCACTTTTCCTTTCTATACTCAGTGCCTTTTCCAATGGTCTCTCCACACTGTAGTTCAGCTTCTTCCATGGTGGCTCAGAGCACCACAAGACAGAAGTGGAAGCTGCCAGGCCTCTTAAAGCCTAGGCCAAGTAGTAGCACAGTGTTATGTCTACCTCTTTTGTTACTTGTGAAATAGAAAGAGGCCTGCTCAGAATCAAAAGTTGGGGAAGTAGCTCCCATCTCTCAATGAGAGAAATGTAAAACACAATTTTCATCCATCTTTAATCCACTACAGTTGAGGATTGTAACAAGCCTCACTTATAGAATCTTTGTCCTTCTTAATTCTAAATGCATAGTGTGAGTCTCAAAAGGAAGATCCTGGAAAGATAGATAATTACAGAAGTGAACCATATCATGCTTTAGAAAATAGAATCTGAAGCCACTGTGTGAGGTCTTAAATCTTGGTTCTGCCACATGCTAGCTGTGGGACTTGGAGCAAGTTGCATAATCTTCTCAGGCCTGAATTTCCTCATTTGGAATGGTAGTACTTACTTTACAGAGTTGAGAAAATTACATAAAGTAACACATGTCAAGAACTGAGGGATCATACCTAGAACATGAGGGTAAGAAAGGGGTTCAGCAATTAGTCTGCAATTCATTTCTTTTGTTACCACAGGAACATTCACAGGAAAGCAAGGAGGCAAATGACCTGGCTTAATCTCCTTATAAACTTGCTAATAAATGATCTGGCAAATAGACTAATGGTGTTTGCAAGGAGGAGTCATGTCTTTGGACTGCTTTTGGCAGGGTGTCTCTGGTTTAGGATTCCTTGTGGTAAACACATCTAGGTTCCATAGATTTATGGAGCATGGCTCTCTGGAAAATGTCATGTGAGCAATGTAACAATCTGGCTGTAAATGGAGATATTTCATAACCCAAAATATTCCCTGCTGTTTGATGTGACTGCATACCCAACTTGGAGAACTCATCTTTGAATACAGGTCAGAGAGTGCATCTCTAATGTGGGAAGGAAGCAGCTGGGAAGTCTGTGTTTCATATCCTGAACCTCTCCCTGCTTAACCTATGCCTCTGGGTGCTTGTATCCTTGAAATTATTATAAAGCATATTACTGGATAATATCTCTGACTCATAGGAGTCTGAATTGGTAATCTGATTCTTTGTATTTAACTCAAGCTCTATAGATGTTAAGTAAAACAATTATTAAAATGACATACAATTTTAATTTTTGGTTTTTCCCCATGGAAAAATGAGGGAGGAGGAGCAGTCTTAAATATTTTCTGCTTTTACTAATTTTATTTTAAAGATGTTACTGGAGGCCCCACTGGAATGTATTTACTTGAGGGCAAAGTATGTTATTCTTTGGTGGGTATCCATGGTGTGGTGGACCATACATTTATTGTATGGCTGATGTGCTTTAGTTTGATCTTGAGCCTGGTTGGAATATTTCAAATGACTCAGAAAGACCAGTTGTGGGATTAAGAGATTCATTGCTATAATTTTCTCCATCATATTATTTTTTTTTTTTTTGCTGGTATTTTTTTTTTATTCTTATGTTAATCCCCATACATTACATCATTAGTTTTA
>NC_058419.1:107589584-107635149 GCF_002201575.2 Neomonachus schauinslandi
TTCTGCATGGAGCACTGGGTGTTATGCACAAACAATGAATCATGGAACACTACATCTAAAACTAATGATGTAATGTATGGGGATTAACATAACAATAAAAAAATTTAAAAAAAAATTTAAGGACACAGCTGATAAAAGATCAAAAAGGGTTTGGCCAGGAGGGACAGCAATTTACCTGCAAAAAAAAAAAATAGAGAATCAGATTTGCATCTGATTTCTTTTTAGCAATCTGGAAGATAAGAAACAATGGAGAGACGGATAAAAGGGAAAACAATTTTAAACTTAGAATGGTATACCCTGCCAAGATGACTAAAATTAATACTATCCAAAATTGGAAGAAGGGTAGAGTGAAACAAGTTCTATAAAGATTTGGGAAGATAACTACCAGGAAAAATTAAAATTCTATTCACAAATAGTTTGCTTCTGGAGAGTAGGACTGATATATGTGTATGGCAGAGGGTAGGAGGGAGTGTTTTTCATAATAAATTCTTCAGACTCATTTATTTATTTATGTATTTATATATGTATTTATTTATTTATTTTCCAAGTACATGTTTTAGTTTTCTAAAAACTAAAACAGAGTAAACAAAATCCAAAAGGTTTTGGCCACTGGAAGGGGACTGCAGCTTTAAGATAACATGCATGATGTATACAGGATTTTTATTATGAATTCTTCCATTAAGGAAACATTGGTTGAAATAGCTGGCTGTTTTAGAAAAATACCTTCAGAATTACAGTGCATAACTAGCTGTTTGTATCAGCACCAACAATCCTTGCCCCAGTTCTTTAAAGCATATCTGCTTAGCAATATAGGAATCCAGGAGTCAAAGAGGGGTACTTTCTTTTCTTCCTATAATAAGTGGGCTCAAGGCTTAGACTTTTGAGAACTCATAAAAATGAGTTATAAATAAAAATATTCCAGTGTAGAGCACTAGTAGTTAAAAGGAAAGCATGAATCAAATTAGCTTTTTTATATGCCAAACTCAGGCAATGCCTGACCAAGAGATCAGATTGTACATTACCCTGAAATATGGAGTATATTGGTCAGTAACTAGTGTGGCTTCAGAAAAACTAAGCACTCTTAGATCTAATTACTTTATGTGACAGGGAGATGCGCTTGGCAAATGAGCGGCAAAACAGTGATAACAATTGACTACAGGAAAACTTATAGATATGGAGGGGAACGCTGTGTATGCTAGATGACTATGCACTGGTAGCCATGTTCGTGAAGAATGTAATTCAGATAGGGGCATATTAATGCACCACCATTCCCTAGAGGAATTGTTAAGGGGGATCTTTTCATTGTAAGTTTGGAGATAAGTTGTCTGATATCTTCATCTATGATTTATGATGGAGTAGGGGACATTTCTTAAAAGGGCAATGAAAAATAAGCTGAGAAGGAGGCTGAAGATGAGCAGAAACCTCTGACAAGTCTATAGGTAACTGCATACATTGGCCAGTTCTGTCCCGAACTAATTTTGACCAATTTGACTCCATTTACATATTTACATATTTTATGTAATAAAAGTTATGGCCTGTTACATATTATGTTACTTATATATTAAATAATTGCATATTAAATGAATGACCATAGTAACGGTTGAGTTGGCACATGTAGGCACAAATGTCAGAATTTAAAGTAAAATAGTTGGAGGAGAGGATGATCAGTGAAGAAATGAAATAGACCCAGAGTGACAGAGCAGGGAATGTCCCTCTAGATAGATACAAGGAAATCCAGAGTTGGCATCTGAGTTTTAACAAGTAACAAATGGAGCACAATATTGGGAGGTAGTCTTCAGTTCAAGTATACTTACTTGAGTGCTATGGAATTCATTACTTAATAAAACATAAAGGATGGGAGAACACAGATGGGGTTCATATTTAAAAAAAGTTAAGACCTATGAGGAGAGGATGAAGAAAGTGAAATTGTTGAGAATAAAGGAACAAATACCTAAGGAAGATTTCATAATGGCCTTTGGAAATACAATGGAATTTCTACGGAGCATGGGCCTTATTTTATACTTAGGACAAAACAGTAGGAAATACTCAATTAAGATTTAGGAAGAAGCTCTCTTATTAGTGCTAACATAGAATGGAAGCAATTGAACTTTTGAGGTTTAAACAATGTGGCAGACATCATTCCTCAGATAACTCAATTAATGCAGCATTGCTTGGGAGTAAATTGGTAATTTTCAGTTTGTGATTGTATTAGCATTCTCCAGAGAACAGAGAAAAATATATACATGGGGGAGGGGAGAGGGAGGGGAGGGATTGATTGATTGTAAGGAAGAAATTGAAGACATGGTTATGGAGGCTGACAAGTCCCAAGATGGGGTTTGGCAAACTGAAGACTGAGAAATGTTGATAATGTAGTTCAGTCTGAATGCTGGCCCACTGAAAACCCATAAAGAGATGTTTCAGTTTGAGTGTATCTGGGAGGAAGAATTTCCTGTCCCCTTCATGGTCCTTCTAGCTGCACTAAGAATCAAAGAAATTGACATGAGACGGGTTAACAGAAGAAAATCAAATTTAATAGCACACACTTGGGAAATCCACACAGACATGGAAATCCCAAAGACAGGGGAAATGAGTATCTATGTCAACTCTGAACTAGGGAGAAAGGGGATAGGGCTCTGGGACTTCAAAGGGAAGGAATTCAATTCACAGGAAGATGAAAAAGAGTAAATGTTTTATAAAGAAATGTTTGCTGGGCCACTTAGAAACAATGGGGCACAAGGACTTTGATCAAACAGGTCTTTCTAGGTTCCTCCCTGTCTACTATACCTAGTTCATAGTGTAATGTAGTTTTATCTATGGTGATAGCTTTCTTCCTGGAATAGGTCCTTTAAATTCTTTTTAGGCAGTTGAGGACAGAGGTAAAGAGCTTGTCTTGAATCTGTTGGGGTTTGATTGCTTGTAACTCAAACTAATATTCACGCCAAAGTGGCCCATCTTGGGGCAGCCTGCCTTTGGCCCTTACAAATTCAAAGGCAGGAGAGAAGCACTGTTCAGCTCTAGGTAGTCAAGCAGGAGTTCCCTCTAACTCAGTGTTTTTGTTCTATTCAGGTCTTCAATTGACTGGAAGAGAACCACCCACATTTGTGATATTTTCTGGTTACTTAGATGCAAAATTAAGACAGGGCAAGTATTGGGAATAGCAATTGATATTTCTATTAGGGAATATTGGAAATAATTGAATTAACATGCTCATAATCTCCATAAAAACATTTTATGAAATGTAAAGCTTCAGACAAATGTTAGTGGATATAATGATAGAAAACTAGGTCAAATTGTCTTCTGGCCCAGCTAAAGATTTTGAAGTCCTCTACAGAAACAGATTAATACAAAGAGCAAGTCAATTAAAACATTAAAAATGAGCACAGAGTGATAGAGAATGATATAAAGATCCTAACATTAAATGTGAACAAGAAAGGTCAATGGCTATATTAAAATACCATATCAAAACAAGACACAGAAAACTAATACGTGTTTACAGATAAAAAATAATTGGATCATGTAAGGTCTATTTTATTAATGCAGAATATGAGATGAGTTGTTATTCTGGTATCAGAGAAAGTAAATTCCACAAGCAAATTATCACAAGAAAAGACAAATTAAGGAACCCAAACCCAAGTGTTGAATTCATGTATAACAACTATGGTACCACAAATATCTAAAGAAACAAAACAAAAGAGAAAACCTGGCTCCTATATGGACAGAATTCTGATTGTCATCAGAGAGTTAGATCCTGCTCACATTTCACTTTCCTCTTTGACTTTATATTTGTTGGACACTGTCCTATCACTTGACATTTTATCCACCAATCCACCTCAGTGTGATATTACTCCTTCAGTCTAATCCTTGGCCCTAGGAACCCAGCCCACAATAGTTTCTGGGTTTAATATCAGCAGCTTCTACAAAATAATTGTTGTTCTGTTAACGGAGTACCACTCTGTAATTATAAAAAAAAAAAAGTTGCAGCTGTTTTGTTGGCATTCTGAATGCTTCTAAGTAAATACAATTTTTTTATTAAAAAAAATATCAGAACAGGACTAAGAAAATAAAGACTGAAACTAAAATTATGTGATTGATCAATTCAAGAAGGAAAAGTTGGTCTTAGGATTGGAAACATGTATTTTATCTTTAAGTCTACCTTTTTGGTGGAAAATAATCACACGTGGACACAAAGATGTTGAGATAATCTACCACGTTTTAAGACAAGTAAAATTTTAAAAATTTGTAAAATAGGGCATGGCACCCACATAGAAATAGAGTACTCTGTAAAGAATTCCTGAATCAGGAAGGAAATGTAGTACAATAACAGCATTAAAAAAGTGAAAATGTAACATCAATATTAATGTTTCTGTCAAAATAGTAAATAGTTAAATTCCTTTCTCCCAATGTGCTTATTAATAAAAAATATATAGAAAAACTAAGACTGAAACAGAAAGATAAACTTGAGTACAAGGAAGAATTACACTGAAATAGAAGAGCAGAAAACTATAACATGATTGACAAGCAGGAATTTATGATGAAAATTGACAGTTTTTTAATCATTGGCTCAATTAATTAAAAATAGAAACTAATGAAGTGCCTGGGTGGCTCAGTCGGTCAAGCGTCTGCCTTCAGCTCAGGTAATAATCCCAGGGTTCTGGGATCAAGTCCCACATCGGCCTTCCTGCTTAGTGGGGAGCCTCCTTCTCCCTCTCCTCCCTACTTGTGCTCTCTCTCACCATCTCTGTCTCTCTCTAATAAATAAAAATCTTAAAAAAAATAGAAACTAATAAAATCACAAAAAAATAGAAAAGTAGTATACTAGTTTAATGCCACAGAAAATAATCGAAGAATTTCTCAAATGTTGACCCTTAAGATAGCCACCAACTCCATAGTGTTTACATATAAGTTCTACCAAATTATCAGGGACTAATTTCCATATTCTAGCAACTGTTTCAATGTATGACAGTTAAGATAAAAATAATAATACCATTCTCTGAGATTTGAAGTAAACCAAAAGAGCAGAAAGTTGGGAGTGGGAGATGATGAATTCAGTTTTTAATTCACTGAGCTTGCTTGCCAAGCCTGATGGACTTTTTATTTCTAGTGGGATATTGGCTATTGACACATTCGTTTATACATGAATTTTGTTTTGAAAGCTTCTTTGTGTTAAGCAGTGAATACAAAATGGTCTGTATCCTCAAAATTATTGTAGTATAATAAAGGAGACAAAGAATTGACAGATAAAAACAACGCAAGGCTAAAAATGCTGCTGGGTTATACCGGTCTGCAACTCGTAGTGAGTAGTGGGGGAACCTTGCAGAGGGGAATCAGGCAGGTGAGAATTCCTCTAGTTTCCCGAAACTGGGTTTGCCTCTTGTTGGGTGTCAAGCCAAAAGACAAAACTAAGCTGAGGAATAGGAAAAGGAAGGGTTTTACTTGCAACAAGGAAAGGGGAATACCAGGGATATTTCCCAAAGCAGTGTCTCCTTAAACAACAAACCTGGGGTAGTTTTCATCAAAGGGTGCATGCATATTCATGAAGGGGTTTGTGCAATGGGAGATTCAGCATGGGATTGGGGCAAAAGCCATCTTAAGGTGACAGAGTCCAGATCTTGATCTAAGTCATGAGGGCTGGCAAGGGTCAGCATCATCAATTCTCTGGCTTTAGTTGGTCCAGTATTTGAGTGCCCAAAGGGGTTTAAATCCTGCAAAGGTAACTCAAGAAGGTGTAGAAGGTCATTCTACTTTTGAACCAGCACTAGGATTTATACTACTGATTTATCGTCCTTGATATGGTTAAGCTTTCTCCTGGCCTGATGGTGGCTGTTTGTTCTTAGATTCTTTTGTTCCCTTGAAATCATCATTCTCTGATGTCTATTCTTTTGCATTTTCAACATATCCCAGGAAGTTCTGCAAGAAATGTGCTTTGGGCAAGTTGTGCTTGGCAGGCATTGATAGCAAGATGGGGGCCTATGAATACCTTTTTTTCTTATGTCAAGAAAGCTATGCCTTGCCTTTTTCTTTTCTTTTTTTAAAGATTTTATTTATTTATTTGACAGAGAGAGACAGCGAGAGAGGGAACACAAGTGGGGGAGTGGGAGAGGGAGAAGCAGGCTTCCCGCTGAGCAGGGAGCCCGATGCGGGGCTCGATCCCAGGACTCTGGGATCATGACCTGAGCCGAAGGCAGCCGCTTAACCGACTGAGCCACCCAGGGGCCCCGCCTTGCCTTTTTCTAGGGACCCGTAACTCTTTCTGCTTATAATCTGGCTTTAGAAATGGTTTTGACATCAGTTAATTGTGAGTCTAATATATAGTGCATGAAGAAGCTGTGGAACACAAATCTGATCTAAATATCGCAGTTAGCCAGTCTCCTGAGGACAACATGGGATGTTACAGCTAGTCTCTTCGTCCTGACTTGAGCAAATCTGGCTGTTGGCAAAGGGGCTTGGGGGTTTCACCCTGGAGAGAAATGATTGTCACAGCTAACAAAATTGCCAAAATCCCCATTGTCTTAGCTTGGATTCTTCCAGAGCAGACCCTCAGACAAGGCTACACATGTAAGCAGTTTGCATGTGAGGCAAGCCTAAGAGTTATGGTGAGAGACCTAGGAAATGGAGGGCAGTGAATAAAATGGAAGCTTGTGATCATTTGGGCTCGGACTGTGGGGTGGGGTACGCTGAAAGACCAGGCGGGGGAAACATGCTTTGGAATTGTTGGTCCCCCTGAGGGCTGAGGAAAGCTGGAGTAGTTATGCAGGGACTCTCAGCTCTCATTGGTTGAGGTTGATAGGTGCTGTTAATCATGCCACATTTCAGGGCTGCCACGGGAGCACTCCCAGCAGGCTCCTCCAGCCAGAGAATGCCCGCAGAAGTAGTTCCTGTCGGAGAACTCCAGGGCAGGCCCTGGGGCTACAGGTTGGCCTTGAAAGTTTCTGTGAGGCCTTTAAAATATCTCCAGTTCTGGGTAAGGCTCTTGTTCCATTTAGGAAGCGATTCCAGAAACAGGAATCAGGCCAGAATCTCTGTTCCATGAATGGTGAAGATGGTAGTGGTGGTGGGATTGAGTTTCAAAGAAAGCTGCCGTTGGAGAAGTGCGTGGGCCACAGGCATTCATCTTAGGAACACCTCATCCCAGACTCGTGTCAGCAAGACCAGTTTCATTCTGCAGCTTTCAAGGGCCTGAGTCTCCTGACTCAGTGGACCATAATTGAATGAAGGATGGAAACGTCGTTGGTTTGCCTTTGTTTTCAGTGCCAAGTCAGTGCCTGACATGTGCCCAGACACTTAGGTGTGTGTTGAACTGAAATTGGTTACTGTTGTCTGGGTTAGGAGCCAGATGGGGCTAGATCCGTGGGAAGCATTTGGGAAAGACCCAGGATGACATGTTTTATTCCTGACTACACACAGGGCTAACTTGTCAGTCAGATTCATAAAAGATAGAAATCTTACTCGGCGCTGCGCTTTGCCAGTGATTAGCAAAGGATACGTGAAAGGGGCCTCAGCAAACATCACATGGATATCTGAGATGCTCACATTCACCAACTGCAGCTTCCTAATCCCTTCTCCATGTCAGCATGTATTCATGGTAGGACTAAGAAGGACTAACTATGAGTGGTAAAAGTTAGCCCAGGAAATCCACTTAGTATGGAGGTCTCTCATTTCCAGACCTCACTAGCCCTATTGCCAGAAGGCCTAGATAACACACTTCCTTTCTCCAATTAGCTCATTTATCCATAAACTGCAGAGTTATTTACAATAAACAATACAAACAGAGCAGGTATATCCTGGGAAAAGGACTCCTTAGATAAGTCCTGGAAGAGTTTAGTTTATGTTCTAGCTGGTAACTTGCATCAGTATACTTATACAGAGGTCTGGTTGAGATTGAAATGGATTCAGGTATCCCCAAAGGAGGAAGGAATCAAGTTATAGACCTGCTGTCAATCCTACTCTTCCTTACCATCCCAAATTCTTCAACATAATGTTAGCATACAGAATATTTGTTAGTACATTAGTATAGTCTTACATTTGGATGAAGAAGGTACCATCCCAGTGAGAATTCAGCTTGATAAGAACAAGGACTTCACTTACTGGGTTCATCAGGGCATCTCTACCAGTGTTGACAACAGAACTGAACAAATATTTGTTGAATGAGTGCATAAACGAAGCCAGGAATTCCTGTGGTGGATAGTCCTACTTTATGACGTACTAAAAGGTAAAAAAAAAAAAAGTCCCATTTCAGTTGACTGTTAAATATGGGTTTGAACTGCACAGGTCTACTTACAGATTTTTTTTTTTAAATTAACACGGCATAGTACCATAAATGTATCTCCATGATCTTCTTAACATTTTCTTTAGCTTGCATTACTGTAAGAATACAGTAATACATATAACATGAAGTATGTGTTAATCAACTATTATCAGTAAGACTTCTAGTCAATAGTATGTGATTAGTAGTAAAGTTTTTTTAGGGAGTCAAAACTTATATGCAGATTTTGGACCGGGGGGTCAATGCCCCAACCCCTCATTGTTCAAGTGTCACCTGTATTTCAGTAGATGCCAAGAACTCATTATTAATATTAATTTGAACTTAAAGAAATGCACAGTTCATATTTAAAACTAACAACATAGAAAACAAGGGACTTACTGCTTGAAGAGGAAATTGTGGGGTTGCCACTTGAAAGAACCCATGAGTTAATTAGAGTATTAGAATGTTAGAAATGCTGGCTTTAGCTCCTTTTAAAGAAAAGAAAAATGAAAGGTACATGTATAGGAGGGATAACAACTCACTTTTTTTTTTTTTTTTTTTTTAAAGATTTTTTTATTTATTTATTTGAGACAGAGAGAATGAGATACAGAGAGCATGAAAGGGAGGAGGGTCAGAGGGAGAAGCAGACTCCCCGCCGAGCAGGGAGCCCGATGCGGGACTCGATCCCGGGACTCCAGGATCGTGACCTGAGCCGAAGGCAGTCGCTTAACCAACTGAGCCACCCAGGCGCCCAACAACTCACTTTTTAAAAGAAGCCTGTTGTCTGCTAAGACTGTCCTAGGGTATTAAACAAAGGAATTGTGAGGAGTAAACTGGTCAAAGAAAGTTGCAGGCCATAAAATGAATTCACAGTACTTACCACATTCATATATTAATGAAAGACAGCCTGAAATGCAATGAATAAAGGATCCTTTCGCAGTAACTTCAAAATGATCTGGCATTAATATAATTCAGGACACATGGAATTTATTATTGAATATAAGAAATTATGGGAGAATGAAGAAAGATGTACAAATAAGGTGGTACATTTTAACTACAGGAGAGTACTACATGGCTAATAATGTTAATACATAGTAATAGCTACATGGCTAATAATACTATTAAACATTAAAAAAAATTGTAATGATGGTGAATGGTCCCCATCAGATTTAACAAACATATCCAAACTTCACAATGTATTCTAAATAGATAAAACAACTGTCTGTTACTGAGTTAGAAAGAAAACCACTGAAGAACAGCATGGAATAAAGCTTCTTGAAGAATACTCAAATCGGGCACCTGGGTGGCTCAGTTGGTTAAGCGACTGCCTTCGGCTCAGGTCATGATCCTGGAGTCCCTGGATCGAGTCCCGCATCGGGCTCCCTGCTCAGTGAGGAGCCTGCTTCTCCCTCTAACCCTCCCCCCTCTCATGTACTCTCTCTCTCTCATTCTCGCTCTCTCAAATAAATAAATAAATCTTTAAAAAAAAAGAATACTCAAATCATTATGTTTATCAGGGTGGGGTAATGGAAAGATAGTGAATCAGGACAAGAATCCTACCACTCTGTCATATGTTGATGGTATAACTTTGGGCTTTTGAGGTAATCTTTCTGAATTATTTCAGTTTCTTCATTTGCAGAACAGGGTATTTTTGCCTTATCACAAAGAGCTATTGATAATATATGAGATTATGACATATGAGGAGAGCACATCTCCATAGAAAATACTGGTTTGGGAACAACAAAATCTGGGGTACATTAACACAAAGAATGATGCACAAACATTGAAATGACAAACATATAGATAATGTTGATCCATGGAAATGTGTTGATTAATCATACAAACAAAAAACATCAAAAATTACATAAACATCAGTTAAAATTAGTAAGAGTAATTTATATGTATATCCTAAGAAGTAACTTAGAAATTGTAGGAATAAAATGTAATGATCATAAGACGTTTTTTCTGTTAAGTCAATTGAGTTTATAAAAATGGATTTTTACCAGATAGCTCGAGGGGAACAAGGCTATTTCTTTTAATGTATCCATGAAGCAATTTAAATATATATTTTTTTAATTTGGAGAAAAGCAGTACTTAAATTTTCCTGTATTTCTCTAGAGGCCAACTATTCAATTTAGAAACTCTAATACAGAAACAAATCTGAAAACTTTAACGGTGTTGCAAAATGCTGTGTTCCAGTGGTGAAACTTAAGTCTTTTTTCCTTTGCTTCAGATTAGGAAGAAATCTGAATATTCCTTTGATTAAACAGTTAAAGTGAGCGTTTCTCTCCCCCTCCCCACAATGTAGCCAGGGCCAAAAAAAAAAAAAACCCAGTTTAAAATGTCTCTAAAATTTTCGGATCTGAGGCAAATGGCAGAATTTACCTTTTTTTTTTTTTTGAACATTTTTGGTACCATGATAACTACTTCAGAGCCCTAATGGATTCTCCACAATCATCTTGGTGATCATTTCCATGTCTGAAGTACCATGTGTCAAAGATAATTTGGCTGGAGCAAGTCTGAAAAATTTTGATAACAAACACACTGATTACTAAAATAATATGATTTATTTAGTAGCCTATTGTTGAATTGGGCCTATTATCTGTAGATCATATAATATGAAATTTGTACCCACATTAGGTACATAGTTCTCAGAAGTTAGATTTTCAAAATAATAGTGTCATTAAAACAAAAGAGCCCTAATGGATGTAATTACGTTTTGCTTAATGATGCTCATCTGCTTCTAATGCGAGTGTGTGTATGTGTAGCTGTATCTGTATATAGAGAGGAACCTCAGAGAACTTGGGAATACTTACTGTGGCTTAAAAGGCATGTAGGTCTGGCTCTCTAATGGAATTGGAGCTCTCTGAAGTTCGCAGTGTACTAACAGTGTAGCCGTCTCAGTGGCAGGGTTAGAAGATGCTGAAGAATATTTTGTGTTTTGTGTTTACTTGGTGCCTTGTACTACTCTGACTTGAGGGAGGGAAATGCCTGTGGCTGGCTGCAAATATTTGTTATCCATCTATCTGTACCTTCCCATCAAGGAACATTTGTTGGGTCTTTTCTTTGTCTAGGCACTGAGCAAAATACTGGGGATAACTCTAAGTATGAACGAGGAGATGGTCCCTGCCATTGAGTTGCTCACAGTTAAGTGGTGGGCAACAACGGATGATGTCAGCGTAGTACAACAGGAAGTGTTTGCGGAGGCAAGAACCAAGGGTAGAGGATACACAGAGGAGGGAGCAAGTATGTACTGTCTCTAATTGGATGCCCTTGTACATACATGGGGACAATCCCATTTTCTGTGGAGATGTGCTCTTCTCGTTCTTCCATCGATTTTATCTCATGGGCCTTCCTTGTCCCTTTGAAATACTGTCCTCACTTTGCTCTGTCTACCTAGACTCAGAGTTCGAAGCCCAGGTCGGATTACATCTCCTCCTGAAGCTTCCTGTGTGCCTGAGGCTCTTGCTGTTTTGTTGCCCCTGTCAGAGAGGGCCAGGATTCTCTCCGATTCGTGTTGGTATTTCCTACGCTGAATACTTAACTGACAAATACTAATATGCACTGATTATTGAAGTCATGTTGGGCCCAGATATCTATTTCTACCAGAAATGAGCTACTTTATTTCCATATTGCATCTGTTTGGTATTGTGTGGGGATCAAGAATACAGTCAATATATTTTCTCATTCGAAAACAGAAATATTATTTGACACAGCCTGCCTTTAAGTCAGAATATCAACAATACGATCTGCTTTGTAAAATTTAGTTTTTGCCTAGGGTTCACTCCCAAGAATTTTGTAGCACTCATCTTTTTTCAGTAAATTGGCTGAACAGCTGGAGGCAATGGTTTACGTGTCACTTCTGATGAAGTATTTCCTAGTTCCTAATTGCTTAATGAATATTTTGTGGAATGAATGAGTTTTATACCATGTGAAAGGAAGTAATGAAAATATCGTAAGGAATATGTATTTGCTTTCCAGTGAATCTGTTACCCGCCCATACTCGTTTCAGGAAGTTAGTACAGCATTTATTCTCTCCCGCAAGCATGGACCTGCTGCATTGTCTGATGTGGAGGACAAATGACCCACAGTGAGTCTCCTTCCTTGGTGCAGAATTCCCTTTACTCCTTGGATGCCAGCCCAAGAAAAGCTTTCTGTTGCTCTGGCATTGCCCAACAATGTGAGTCTCTGGCAGTTTCATTCTTGGGAAGACTGTGACTCTGACAACTCTGTAATGGGAGATGCCTCTCCTCTGCCTTTGATGCCCTGCAAATAATGATTACAAGTGCGATATATTAAGGTGATGCCTGCTGCTGGAAGAGAAACCTCCAACTCTCAGCCCCTTAACACAGTCAAAATGTATTTCTCATTCACAGTAGTCTTGCTCATTAGCAGGCAGTTGAACTGTGATGATTTGGATACCTGCAATCCTTCCATCTTGGGGTTCCATCGTCTTCTGTTCTTAGCTTCCAAGACCACATAGGGAAGGGGACAGGACTTGGAGCATCATGTGTGGGATGCTTTTGATGGGCCAAGCTTGGAAGCGGCATGTGTCTCTTGTCACATTTTATTGGATAAAAATTATATGATGGCTGCACCTGCCTGCCTGTAAGGAGAGCTAGGAAAATATAGTCTAGTTGGATGTCTAGGAAGAAGAAATAAATGATCAGCTAACAGTTCCTTTTAGACGTAGAGACACAGTTTTCTAATTCAAGCCCAGGATAAATCATAGACACTAGAGGTTTTACCAAGAAAACCTAAATTTAGATCTGGAGTTTTCAATCAAGCAGATTGCTCTCTCATGATTGCATGACAAAGGTTAAAGTTTGTCACCTGCGGGAAAGTAGCACAAGAGGCAATCCGAACTATTTTTAAAGTCAAGCTTCCAGGAAACAGACCTTGGTTGAAAGATGGAACAAGATCTCCCTATCTCATAACAGTAGTCCTGAGAAGCAGTTCTCCCCAGTTTGGATCAAAAGGGTCATTCTCAGTTAATCAGTAGTCAGTCAGAGCCTCTTTTATACAGTGGTTGCTTTTAGCTTACTGCCTCACTATCTTTGAATGATCTCATTGGCTTCTGAGACCCTTGTAAATCTTAATATATTGTGGTAAGTTTTTTTAATTGACTATTATCAGTTTATATTTTCTTAGTCTTGTAAACATGGCTGCTTAGTTCTGTGCACCACGTATATGGAAAAAAAAATCAACGCAGCATACGTTAGGCAAAAAAGAAACCACCAGTAGGTTTTTTAAAAGGCCCTAAAGTAAATACAAATGCATTTTAAAGTTGGAGGATGTTAAATGAGGGGGAAATTGCTTTATAGGCCATTGGCCAGGGCTTTCCAATTTGATTAATACCTCACATTATTATTGTAGAACAATCATTACATGGAGGCCTGATATAATGGAATTTCACGTTCTAGAAGAATGACCATGTAATTCCTGTGTTCGACACAAAGTTTTATGAAACCAGGATCATTGTGTAATGCCTGGTGTCAAAGCCTCTCTTTGCATTTTTGCTTTTAGTGTTTGGAATTTGTTTTGCCTTCTCAGTACTGAGATCGAAATGATTCTTCTTTGACATAAAGTCAGTGTAGAAGGCACACGGGAGTTGAAGTATTTTTTAACAAAACACAACAAATTAAAATTTTAGATAAACTGATTGCAAGTTCCCCACTTAGGTTCCTAAACTCCGATGAAAACATAACTAGGAAGAAATGGTATGTGGAAAGAATATGAATAAATGTATATATACATGTAAACACACCCACACATATATATGCCTACATATGTATATATGAAGAGGGAGAACACTTAAGACTAGGCATGGCTTCATTTCTTCTTCCAAAATGCCTGGAAAAAAGTGGCTATTTTTTCAGAACCTGGGGCCAAGAAAGAAGGGGATGCAGTGACCCTAACCATTTTCCTTACTGAGAATATTTACTTAGAGTAAGCAAGAAGTTTTAGAAAATCCCCTGCTCAAAAATATCCTAAGCCCTTTGGTTGGAAGACCTAGTGGACAGGCTACTTAATCACCTTCTCTGATTCAAGCAAATCTCTGATTTTAGACTTCCTAAATCACATGATCTGTAGGAATTTTGATATGTTGGGTCCATTCTTTTAGGTTGGCACATATCTATATGGAAAGCCCCAGTTAGAAGGGAGTAAAACACAGTAAAAAGGATAAAAGGAGAAAGTCAAAGCACAGAATATCTGAAAATTATTTTACTACCTCTCCTGATAATTACCTTTCCTGTAGGTTGGTAAGACAAGGGGGAGCTGCCAAGCTGGATTTGTTTTTAACTAATGGCCAAGAGATGGTTGCTGATATGTAGGGAATGGGGAATTTGAGGGAACTGGTTTGAACATGGTATCTAGAAACTTATCAGCATGGTTAGACAAGGAAAGGTGATTTCCAAAAAGCAAAGAAAAAACACATGTAACTCATAAAGAAACTTGGAGAATATTGACAGAGGGGTTGGGAAACACTGAAAAATGATTTTCCAATTTCATGACTTTGAATAATTCCTTCAGGGAGGAAAAGGGGGACATTTTCAGAAGCTAATGTGGATACCCTTAAATTTTATCTGAGTACACTGTAAAAAATTGTGTTCATTAATACATTTTCATTCTGAAACAATCCCAAACTTTCAGAGATTTTGTGAGTTTAGTGCATAGAACCTTCTCTCTGGAACCCACTGGGAGTACATTGCCAGTGTCATGCTTCATATTTCCTAAACACTTAAATGTGTATTTCCTAAAAACTAGGACATTCAATGTATCTCCTATACAACCATCAAAATGATGACATTAACACTATTAGCACTGAGAGGTTACTACCATCTAATCCTGAGATCCCATTCAAGTTTCACCAATTGTCCCAGTGATATTTTTATATCCAAAAGATCCAGTTGAGAAATGGTAGAGTGCATTTAATGGTCTCATGTCCCTCTTTAGTCTAATGAGCTCAGATTTAAAAGGACATTTTCTAAAAGGTAAAAGAAAGAATACAGAACCCAAGGACAAATTCATAAGAGTGATTTACTCTTAAAAGGATTGCATCAGTGAAAATACAATCCAGATATGCAAGTACCAAAATGTTTTTTAAAAATACTTTATTTTTAGAGCAGTTTTATATTTACAGAAAATTGAGAGGAAGACACAGTGATTTCCAACAAATACCCTGTCCCCACACATGACTATCCTCTGCCATTATTGACTTCCTAATCAGCAGGGTGATACATGTTTTTACCAAGGATGAACCTACATTGACACATCATAATCATCTTGAGTCCATAGTTTACCTAACAGCTCACTCTTGATGTTGAATATTCAGTGGACTTTGGCAAACATAAAATGACATGTATCCATCATTCTAGTATACAGAGTGTTTTCACTGCCCTCAAAAACCTTTGTGTTCTGCTTATTCATCTCTTTCCCCACCACCCACTGACTTTTTTTTATAGTTTTGCCTTTTATATAGTTGGAATCATGCAGTATATAGCCTTCTCATGGCTTCTTGCAATTACTAAATATGCATTTAAGATTCCTTCATGTCTTTTAATAACTTGATGGCTCATTTATTTTTAGCACTGAATAATATTCCATTGTCTGGATGTACCACACTTTATCCATTCACCTACTAAAAGACATCTTGGTTGCTTCAAAGTTTTGGCAATTATGAATAAAGCTGCTATAAACATTTGGGTGCAGGTTTCTATGTGGACATAAATTTTCAGCTCCTTTGGATAAATACCAAAGAGCTCTGTTGTTGGGTTGTATAAGAATATGTTTAGGTTTGTAAGAACTGTCTTCCAGATTGGCTGTACCATTTTGCTTTCCCACCAGCAATGTAGGACAGTTCCTATTGTTCCACATACTTGCCAGCACTTGGTGGTGGGGATGTTCCAGATTTTGGCCATTCTAATAGGTCTGTAGTGGTATCTCTTTGTTATTTTATTTTGTGTTTCCCTTAGAGTCTTTTATAAGATGTGTCTTTGGAAAATATGTTCTCCCAGTCTGTGGCTTGTTTTCTCCTTCTCTAAATATTGTTTTTCACAGAGCACAAGTTTTTAATATTAATGAAGTCTGTGCTTATCAGTTATTTCTTTCATTGGTTGTGCCTTTCGTGTTATATGTAAAAACTTTTGGCCGTACTCAACGTAATCCAGGTTTCTTTCTCTCTCATCTTTGAGGAATTTTAGAGTTTCACATTTTATATTTAAGTCTATGACACATTTTGAATTTTTGTGAAGATTGTAAGGTCTGGTCTAGATTGATGTTTTTGCATGTGGATATCCAGTTGTTCCACCATCATTTGATGAAGAGACTATCTTTGCTCCATTGTATTGCCTCTTTTATCAAAGATCAGTTGATTATATTTATGTGGGTTTTTTGCAGACTCTTTATTCTGTTCCATTGATCTATTTGTCTCCAAAATACTTTTAGTTATCTTCTATGCAACATGAAACAAAGAAGGACTTTGGGAAGATGATGTAATGATAATCCATGATATGAAGAAAAAAGAGCTACATATCATTGCAAATTAGGGTAACATAAACTCCATTGAGGGCAAACTGAAACCTCAGATACAAGAGAAGATAATTGAAGAGTGTTTCCTGATTCCAAATGAATTCAACTTTGTCCAGATGAATTACCTCTGGGAAACTGTCAAAATCTGCATATGCATGTATACCATTACTGTTTGCATATTTTAAAGAATTATGGAAAGTAGTAGAAAAGCCAAATAAAAGTCTAAATGCCTTTTTTTAGAGGGGCTGGATGTTTTAATTTTTTATTCAATTATAATTGAATAATATGTAACATCATATTGATTTAGTATTTTTATATGTTGTGAAATGATTCCCATGATAAGGCAAGTTACCATCTGTTACTATGCAAAGTTGTTAAAATACTGCTGACTATATTCCCTATGCTGTATGTGACATATATTCCCTATGCTGTACGTTACATCCCCATGACTTACTTAGTTTGTAACTGGAAGCTTGAACCTCTTAATCTCATTCAACTATTTTGCCTGCCCCCCCAACCCTTCCCCTCTCTGGTAGCCAGTAGCTTGTTTCCTGTATCTTTGAGTCAGTTTCTGTTTTGTTTTGTTTATTTGTGGTGTTTTTTGGATTCCACATATAAGTAAAATCATAAGGTATTTGTCTTTCTAATTGTTTTATTTAATGTAATACCTCTAGGTCCATTCATACTGTAAACAATGGCAAGATTTCATTTTTTTGTGGCTGAGTAATATTCTATTATATATATATACATACACACACACACCTCATATCTTCATTATTCATTTATCTATTGATGGACAGTTGGGTTGCTTTCATATCTTGGCTATTGTAAATAATGCTGCAGTGAATAAAAGGGGTATATATATTTGTTCAAATGAGTGTGGGATTCTTTTGGGAGGGTGTAGATTGTAATTGCTGTATCATGTGGTATTTCTATTTTTAATTTTTGAGGAACCTCCATATTATTTTCAGTAATGACACCAATTTACAGTCCCACCATCAGTGCACAAGGGTTCCCTTTTCTCCATATCTTCACAGACACTTGGTATTTTTTCTCTTTTTGATCATAGCCAATCTGACAGGTGTGAGGTGATATCTCATTGTGGTTTTGATGTGTATTTCCCTCATGATTAGTTATGTTGAGCATCATCCCATGTGCCTATTGGCCATCTGTATGTTTTCTTGGGAAAAATTTCTATTCAAGTCTACTCTTAATCTTTGATTGTTTTTGATAGTAAGTTGTATAAGTTCTTTATATATTTTGGATATTAACCCCTTACTGAATGTATGATATGCAAGTATCTTCTCCCATTCAGTAGGTTGCCTTTTTGTTTTGTTGATGGTTTTCTTTGCTATGCAAAATCTTGTTAGTCTGATGTAATCTCATTTGTTTGTTGTAGCTTTTGTTGTACTTCAATGAGGGGGCTTGTCCAAAAAACTATTTCCAAGATCAGTGTGAAAGAGCTTACTGCCTATGTTTTCTCCTAGGAGTTTTATGGTTTCAGTTTTACATTTAAGTCTTTAATTCATTTTGAATTTATTTTGGTGTATAGTGTAAGATAGTGATCCAGTTTCATTCTTTGGCATATAGCTGTCCAGTTTTGTCAGCACCATTTACTGAAGAGACTGTCTTACCATTGAGTGTTGTTGCTTCCTTTGTCATACATTAATTGACCATATATGTGTGGATTTATTTCTGGGCTCTCTATTCCATTGACTGTGTGTCTGTTTTTGTGTCAGGATCATACTGTTGTGATTATTATAGCTTTGTAGTATAGTTTAAAATCAGGGACCAAGGTACCTTTAGCTTGTTCTTCTCTGTCAAGATTGCTTTGGCTATTCAGGGTCGTTGGCAGTTCCATACAAATTTTAGTATACTCTGTTCTAGTTTTGTGAAGAATGCCATTGGTATTTTGATGGGGACTGCATTGCATCTGCAGATGGCTTTGGGTAGGATGAACATTTTAGCAATATTCTTGCAATCCATGAGTGTGGTTTATCTTTCCATTTATTTGCATTGTCTTCAATTTTTTTTTTCATCAGTATCTTGGAGTTTACAGAGCACAGGTCTTTTACTTCTGGTTAAATGTATTCCTGGTATTTTATTCTTTTGATGTAGTCATAAATGGGATTATTTTCTTAATTTTTCTTTCTGACAGCTTGTTATTGGTGTATAGAAACACAGCTGATTTCTGTGTACTTTTTATCCTGTGACTTTACTGAATTCATTTATTCCAATAGTTTCTTGGTGGTGTTTTTAGGGTTTTCTATAGATAGTAACACATCATTTGCAAATAGTGACTGTTTTACTTCTTCTGTTCCAATTTGAATTACTTTATTTATTTTACTTGACTAATTACTGTGGATAGGACTGCCAATACTATGTTAAATAAAAGTAGTGAGAGTGTGCATCCTTGTCTTATTCCTGATAATAGAAGAAGAAAAGCTTTCAGGTTTTTATCATTGAGTATGATGTTAGATGTGGGCTTGTTCTATATGGTCTTGATTGTGTTGAGGTATGTTCCTTTTATACCCACTTTGTTGAAGGTTTTCTTTTTTAATCATAAATAGATTTTGAATTTTGTCAAGTGTGTTTTCTGCATCTATTGAAGTGATCATATGATCTTCATCCTTCATTTTGTTAATGTGGTATGTCATGTTGATTGATTTGTGGATGTTGACCATCCTTGCAATCCTGGAATAAATCCCAGTTGGTCATGATGTATGATCCTTTTAATGGATTGTTGAATTCAGTTTGCTAATATTTTGTTGAGGACTTTTGCATCTATGTTCATCAGAGATAATGGCCTGTAGTTCTCTTTTTTTGTAGTGTCTTTATCTGGTTTTGGTATCAGGGTAACACTGGCCTCGTAAAAGGATTTTGGAAGTGTTTCTTCTTTTCAATTTTTTTTTTTTTGGAATAATTTGAGAAGGATGGGTATTCTTCTTTAAATGTTGATTAGAATTCACCTGTGAATTCACCTGGTACTGGGCTTCTGGTTTCCTGAGAGTTTTTTTTAATTACTAGTTCAGTCTCATTGCTTGTAATGTCTATTCAGATTATCCATTTCTTTGAGATTCAGTCTTGTAAGTTTGTGTGTTTCTAGGAATTTATCCGTTTCTTGCAGGTGTTGCAGTTTGTTGGCAACTGTTATTCCTGGTGGTATTCTATGATCCTTTGTATTTCTGTGATGTCAGTTGTAACTTCTTTTTCACTTACGATTTTATTTGGGCCCTCTCTCCTTTTTACTTGATATGTCTTGTTAGAGGTTTATTGATTTTTATCTTTTCAGAGAGAACCAGTTTTTAGTTTCATTGATCTTTTATATTTTTTGGTCTCTATTTTATTTATTTCCATTCTGATCTTTAGTATTTTATTCCTTCTACCATCTTCAGACTCCCCCCCCACCCCGCCGCCTTCTTTTTCTAGTTATTTTAGGTGTATAAAATTAGATTGTTTATTGGGGATTTTTCTTGTTCCTTGAGATAGGCCTGTTTCGCTCTGAACTTCCCTCTTCGAAATGCTGTTGCTGTGTCCCAAAGATTTTGGAAAGTTGTGTTTCCATTTTCATTTATCTCAAGGTATTTTTTGATTTCCTCTTTTATCGCTGAGCCATTCGTTGTTCAGTAGCATGTTGCTTAGTCTCACCTGTTGGACTTTTTTTTAGTTTTCATCTTATAATTTAAGTTTCATACTATTGTGGTCAGAAAAGTTGCTTGATATGATTTCAGTCTTCCTTAATTTATTGAGACTTGTTTTGTGGCTTACCATGCCATCTGTTGTGGAAAATGTTCCATGTGTACTTGAAAAGAATGTGTATTCTGCAGTGTGGGGGTGAAATGTTCTGCATGTATCTATTAAGTCCCTCTGGTCTAATGTGTCATTTAAAGCCAATGTCTCCTGATTTTCTGTATGGATGATCTATCCAGAATGTAAGTGGGTGAAAGTCTCAATTCTTGAATCAGCGTTTACCTGAAGGAACTTTCTGGTGGAATGCTTCAGGACTCTGTTCACATAACTCAACTGTTCAACATGCTTGTCAAGTGTTTGTTGGACAATGTACTGATTAAACTCTTGTTGATTCTGGGATAAAAGATACAGTGGCTGACAAAACAAAGACCTAAAACTATTTTGACCAGATGGAATGATGGGTCAAAATGAAAATAATGTGTACAGTCAACTGATTTTTTTTTACTGAAGTGCAAAGGTTACTGACATACAAGTGGTGAAAACTGGAATGATCTACATGGTAATGGATCAGATTTGGAGACATCATTGTGAACTGACTTTTAGATTAATATGGATACAGAGAGATGCATTTGAAATATCTATAGATATGTGTACATACACAGGTTATTATGCACACAAAATAGTTGACTTTTTTTTTTTAAGATTTTTATTTATTTATTTGACAGAGAGAGAGACAGCGAGAGAGGGAACACAAGCAGGGGGAGTGGGAGAGGGAGAAGCAGGCCTCCCGCCGAGCGGGAAGCCCGATGCGGGGCTCGATCCCAGGACCCTGGGATCATGACCTGAGCCGAAGGCAGACGCTTAACGACTGAGCCACCCAGGCGCCCCAATAGTTGACTTTTTTATTAGCTGAGCTGGCATAGAAGCTTTAATACCCTGATAGAAATAAGCATGTGCGGTGCCCAACTCTTGGTTGTTTAAAATAACATTTTTGGGGAAGTGGCTGATTTAAGGCTGGGGCATGGAATATAAAAATGAGCCTGGAGTATCTTATAGTACCAGAAAGTAAAGGACTGCTAGAAAAATACCTCCCAAAAAGCACAAACAAGTGAAAACAACAGCAGCAGCAACAGTGATGGAGGATATGTCAAAAGGACATAGGGGCCACCTGAAAGAGCTCCCAGTGGACAAAGCTGAAACAGTTTGAGCAATAAAATAAACATAATGTTGGATTATAACCCAAAGTATAAAATAAATATCCATGAGTCCAAACTGATAGAAATAAGTGGTTGAGCGAGTAAGTGAAGGAGGAGAGACAAATTTTATGCATAAGAATTCCAAATTTTTGTGAATATTTTGCCCTGTCAAGGAGATGGAGTTTAAATCTCCACCCCTTAAGTGTGGTTTGTACATTATGACTACTTGCCAAAGAAGACTGTATGGATAGTGGGGAAAAGGTCAACTTTATAGTGGAGGATCCTGACAAACACTACCTCAGCCAGCTAATCAAGGTTAATATCCCTAGCCATAAGTCATATTGAAAACATGTACTCTTGATACCCAAGGATGAGAATAGCACTTTACCTCTGTGGTCCTCCTCCCAAAAACTCATTACTCAAGCTTAATCATGAGTAGAACATCAGATAAGTAAAACATCAGATTTTCAATTGAGGGAATCATACAAAAGACCTGAATAGTATTCTTGAAGACTATCAAAATGATAAAAAAAAAAAAAAAAAAGGCAGGGAAATTCGGTGAAACTGTTACAGTCTAGAGGAGCCTAAGGAGACATGACAACTAAATGTAAATTACTCTCCTGGATGGAATTATGGAACAGAAAAAAGGAGAGTAAGGAAAAACTAAAGAAATTTGAATAAAATATGAACCTTAATTAATACTTACCTATCAATATTGTTTCATTAGTTGTAACAAAAGTACCCTGTGAATGTGAGGTGTTAATTGGGGAAACTGGGTTTAGGGTATATGAGATCTCTCTTTATTATCTTTGCAACTTGGAATCTGTAACCATTTTAAAATAAGTTTAATTAAAACTCTATTTGTGGGGCACCTGGGTGGCTCAGTTGGTTAAGCATCTGACTCTTGATTTTGGCTCAGGTCATGATCTCAGGGTCGTGAGACTGAGCCCCATTTGGGGCTCCACGCTGAGCTTGGAGCCTGCTTAAAATACTCTCTCTCCCTCTGCCCCTCCCCCCTCCACTCTTGTATGTGCATGCTCTCTTTCTCTAAAAAAATAAATAAAGCATTAAAACTCTAATTGAGATTAATGAAAAACCTGTGTACTTGGGTTAACACCCTATCAAAATGCTCATCCTTTCTCACTGGTCTATTGTAAAAGTCTTCCTCTTCCTACTCTTGTCTCCTTTCCAAGGACTAGCTGGAGAAATTCTTTTTGTCTAAATGTAAATCAGAAATCACATCATTCTGGGCAAAACCCTACAGTGGTTTTCCATAATAAATGGGATAAAATTGAAATTGGTAATACTGGTATGTAAAACCTTACAGGATCTTGTTGCTCATTTTGTACCACTCATCTCCTACCATTCTTCCCCTAAGCCTTTCTTTGCTGGCTACAGTGGCCTCTTCTTTTTAAAATATTCCAGTTTTTCATCTTAACAGTTTTGTTGCCTATGAAGCTCTTTCTCAGATTTTTGCATGCCTTGTTACTTTGTATATGTCACATGTTCACATACCATCTCCTAAGAGAGGTCTTCCCTGACACCTTGATTTATCCTACCCTCTTTCTCATTCCCACCCCTCTTTTATTTTTGAAGTAAACGCTGCGCCCAACGTGGGGCTTGAACTCACAGTCCTGAGATCAAGAGTTACATGCTCTACTGACTGAGCCAGCCAGGCACCCCATTTCTCATCCTTTTTTAAGTCTTTACCTTACTTTATTTCTTGATAGTGCTTATTACTGATCATTATAATATTTTGATAGTGCTTATTACTGATCATTATATTTATGTACTTGTTCATTGTCCCCTTTTCTCCATTAATATTTTTCTTTTAAAATAGTATCAACCCTTCAAAAAACTTGTACATTCATAATGGCAGGTCTTTGGCTTGTCTGCTTTATTCTATACCCCCACTGTCTACAACAGTCTGGGTAATAAGTTAGTGAATGAATAGATTAAAAATCTTATTTTAATTAAGTGCAAGTTCTATGTGAGATGGTGGTGAGGTTGTCAGGCATACTAACACACACTTAAATTCCATTAACACAAAAAGAATTCCTTAAAAAAAAGAAAGACAGACCCATTTTGCCATTGTCTTACCGACCTATTTCTGGAGCTATTTGTTCAATCCTGATTATCACATTTTTAGATGGTGATGTACAAATTGAATTTGTCCAAATGAATGCCATCAATTATAATGTGTTTAGAAACCATCAATTGAAGATTAAGAGAATTGGGCATAATTGTCCTGAAGACCTGGAGAGTTATTGATTATACTGTAGGTGTCTTGAAATGTTTTATTCATTGAAATTCTTCAGTAACTTTGATAGCCTATTATGTGCCAGGTGTTGTGTTCAGTCCTGGAAATGAAATGAGTAAACACATGAAGGAGAGAAAAATTGCTTAGATACACACCTTTTGCCTCCTAAGAGGGTCACTGACTACAGCTGCTGGATGTTTTAGTTGAGAAGATTTTGATGCAAACAATTTTTAAATAATAAATGCACTGTTAATAGAATATTTAAAAGCTCATATGAGGTTCCCTGACACACTAGAAATGCCTAAGCAGTGACTGCCTGGTTATCTTTTCTGGATCTTAGAGGAAAAATTCTTCATTAGGAAAAAGAAATACTGAACCAGTTGCCTCTGTATTTCTAATCTAAACTCTATTATTCTAGGGGATTGTAAGTTTCATGCATGTGGTAACATAAGCTATCAAGTAGAGTAATCTTGAGATCTTACTTAGAAAATGCCCCATTTTTCCTACTGCCAGAGTTGAATGCTTAACCAATATTTTCTCCGTATGCCTTTCTGATAGCCTCAGGTGCATGCAGTATTTCAGCAGAGAAAAGATTTAGATGAACTATTGTTAAAATTCTTTATAAAGAAGTGGAGGAGGGTCAAGACTTGATTTACAATCTGGGCCCCTTGGCATAGAAATAATGAAAGATGGGAAAAAAGACAGGCCTTAAAAATATTCTGTTCCTGCTCCAATTAGAGCTACAATCTCCCCTTCAAGTGGGAAAGATAACTGAAAAAGATAATGACTACTCAACTCCTGAATAAGTGTCCACTCCCTTCAACCTCCACTCTCAAAAAAGATTCCCCTTAGTAGAAAATACAAAGTTATTTTTTAAAAACTATTTTACAGAGTTACTTTTTTTTAACTTTATTTTATTATGTTAATCACCATACATTACATCATTAGTTTTTGATGTAGTGTTCCATGATTCATTGTTTGCATATAACACCCAGTGCTCCATGCAGTATGTGCCCTCCTTAATACCCATCACTGGGCTAACCCATCCCCCCATGCCCCACCCCTCTAAAACCCTCAGTTTGTTTTTCAGAGTCCATAGTCTCTCATGATTTGTCTCCCCCTCCGATTTCCCCCCTTCATATTTCTCTTCCTACTATATTCTTTTTTATTTTTTTTTAACATATAATGTATTATTTGTTTCAGGGGTACAGGTCTGTGATTCATCAGTCTTATGCAATTCGGAGCGCTCAACATAGCACATACCCTCCCCAGTGTCCATCACCCAGCCACCCCATCCCTCCCACCCCCCACCACTCCAGCAACCCTCAGTTTCTTTCCTGAGATTAAGAGTCTCTTGTGATTTGTCTCCCTATCTGGTTTTATCTTGTTTCATTTTTCCCTCCCTTCCCCTATGATCCTCTGTCTTGTTTCTCAAATTCCTCATATCAGTGAGACCATATGATAATTGTCTTTCTCTGATTGACTTATTTCGCTTAGCATAAAACCCTCTAGTTCCATCCATGTCGTTGCAAATGGCAAGATTACGTTTTTATGATGGCTGCATAATATTCCATTGTATATATATATACCATAGCTTCTTTATCCATTCATCTGTTGATGGACATCTTGGCTCTTTCCATAGTTTCCCTATCGTGGACATTACTTCTATAAACGTTGGCGTGCACCTACCCCTTTGGATCCCTACATTCGCATCTTTGGGGTAAATACCCAGTAGTGCAATTACTGTGTTTAGGGTAGCTCTGTTTTCAACTTTTTGAGGAACCTCCATACTGTTTTCCAGAGTGGCTGCACCAGCTTGCATTCCCACCAGCAGTGTAGGAAGGTTCCCCTTTCTCTGCATCCTCACCATCATCTGTCGTTTCTTGACTTGTTAATTTTAGCCATTTTGACTGGTGTGAGGTGGTATCTCATTGAGGTTTTGATTTGTATTTCCTTGATGCCGAGTGATGTTGAACACTTTTTCATGTGTCTGTTGGCCATTTGGATGTCTTCTTTGCAGAAATGTCTGTTCATGTCTTCTGCCCATTTCTTGATTGGATCACTCGTCCTTTGGGTGTTGAGTTTGATATGTTCTTTATAGATTTTGGATACTAGCCCTTTATCTGATATGTCATTTGCAAATATCTTCTCCCATTCTGTCAGCTACCTTTTGGTTTTGTTGACTGTTTCCTTTGCTGTGCAAAAGGTTTTTATCTTGATAAAGTCCCAATAGTTCATTATTGCCCTAGCTTCCCTTGCCTTTGGTGATGTGTCTAGGAAGGAGTTGCTGTGCCTGAGGTCGAGTCGAAGAGGTTGCTGCCTGTGTTCTCCTCTAGGATTTTGATGGATTTCTGTCTCACATTTAAGTCTTTCATCAATTTTGAGTCTATTTTTGTGTGTGGTGCAAGAAAATGGTCCAGTTTCATTGCTCTGCTTGTGGCTGTCCAATTTTCTCAGCACCATTTGTTAAAGAGACTGTCTTTTTTCCATTGGACATTCTTTCCTGCTTTGTCGAAGATGAATTGACCATAGAGTTGAGGGTCCATTTCTGGGCTCTCTATTCAGTTCCATTGATCTATGTGTCTGTTTTTGTACCACTACCATACTGTCTTGATGATGACAGCTTTGTAATAGAGCTTAAAGTCTGGCATTGTGATGCCACCAGCTTTGGTTTTCTTTTTCAACATTCCTCCGGCTATTCGGAGTCTTCTCTGGTTCCATACATATTTTAGGATTGTTTGTTCCATTTCTTTGAAAAAAGTTGATGGTATTTTGATAGGGATTGCATTAAATGTGTAGATTGCTCTAGGGAGCATAGACATTTTCACAATATTTGTTCTCCCAATCCATGAGCATGGAACGTTTTTCCATTTCTTTGTGTCTTCCTCAATTTCTTTCATGAGTATTCTATAGTTTTCTGAGTACAGATTCTTTGCCTCTTTGGTTAGATTTATTCCTAGGTATCTTATGGTTTTGGGTGCAATTGTAAATGGGATCGACTCCTTAATTTCTCTTTCTTCTGTCTTGGTGGTGATGTATAGAAATGTCACGAATTTCTGTGCATTGATTTTATATCCTGCCACTTTACTGAATTCCTGTATGAGTTCTAGCAGTTTTGGGGTGGAGTCTTTGGGGTTTTCCACATAAAGTATCATATCATCTGCAAAGAGTGAGAGTTTGACTTCTTCTTTGCCGATTCGGATGTTTTTATTTCTTTTTGTTGTCTGATTGCTGAGGCTAGGACTTCTAGTACTGTGTTGAATAGCAGTGGTGATAGTGGACAACTCTGCTGTGTTCCTGACCTTAGGGGGAAAGCTCTCAGGTTTTCCCCATTGAGAATGATATTCGCTGTGGGTTTTTCATAGATGGCTTTTATGATATTGAGGTATGTACCCTCTATCCCTACACTGTAAAGAGTTTTATTCAAGAAACGATGCTGTCCTTTGTCAAATGCTTTTTTGCATGGGTTCTTGTTCTTTCTTTTATTAATGTATTGTATCACACTGATTGATTTGCGGATGTTGAACCAACCTTGGGGCCCAGAAATAAATCCCACGTAGGCGTGGTGAATAATCCTTTTAATGCATTGTTGTATCCTATTGGGTAGTATTTTGGTGAGAATTTTTGCATCCATGTTCGTCAGGGATATTGGTCTGTAATTCTCCTTTTTGATGGGGTTTGTCTGGTCTTTGTCTGGAAATAAAAGACATCCGAATCGGTCTTTGTCTAGTTTAGGCTTTATTTGCTGTTCTTTCTCCAGCTCCTTTAGGTGTAGGGTTAGGTTGTGTATTTGAGACCTTTCTTGTTTCTTGAGAAAGGCTTGTATTGCCATATACTATCCTCTTAGGACTGCCTTTGCTGCATCCCAAAGATTTTGAACAGTTGTGTTTTCATTTTCATTTGTTTCCATGAATTTTTAAAATTCTTCTTTAATTTCCTGGTTGACCCATTCATTCTTTAGTAGATGCTCTTTAGCCTCCATGTATTTGAGTTCTTTCCAACTTTCCTCTTGTGATTGAGTTCTAGTTTCAAAGCATTGTGGTTCAAAAATAGGCAGGGAATGATCCCAGTCTTTTGGTACTGGTAGAGACCTGATTTGTGACCTAGAATGTGATCTATTCTGGAGAATGTTCCATGGGCACTAGAGAAGAATGTGTATTCTGTTGCTTTGGGATGGGATGTTCTGAATATATCTATGAAGTCCATCTGGTCCAATGTGTCATTTAAAGCCTTTATTTCCTTGTTGATCTTTTGCTTAGATGATCTGTGCATTTCCGTGAGGGGGGTGTTAAAGTCCCCTACTATTACTGTATTATTGTCGATGTGTTTCTTTGATTTCTTTAGTAATTGGCTTATATAATTGGCTGCTCCCATGTTAGGGGCATAGATATTTACAATTGTTAGATCTTCTTGTTGGATAGACCCTTTAATTAGGATATAGTGTCCTTCCTCATCTCTTATTACAGTCTTTGGTTTAAAATCTAATTTGTCTGATATAAGGATTGCCACCCCAGCTTTCTTTTGATGTCCATTAGCATGGTAAATGGTTTTCCACCCCCTCACTTTCAATCTTCAGGTGCCTTTGCGTCTAAAATGAGTCTCTTGCAGACAGCATATTGATGGGTCTTGTCTTTTTATCCATTCTGATACCCTGTATCTTTTGATTGGGGCATTTAGCCCATTTACATTCAGGGTGACTATTGAAAGATATGAATTTAGTGCCATTGTATTGCCTATAAGGTGACTGTTACTGTATATTGTCTCTCTTCCTTTCTGATCTGTGTTACTTTTAGGCTGTCTCTTTGCTTAGAGGACCCCTTTCAATATTTCTTGGAGGCTAGTTTCTTGTTTGCAAATTCTTTTAGTTTCTGTTTGACCTGGAAGCTTTTTATCTCTCTTTCTATTTTCAATGACAGCCTAGCTAGATATAGTATTCTTGGCTGCATATTTTTCTCATTTAGTGCTCTGAATATATCCTGCCAGTCCTTTCTGGCCTGCCAGGTCTCTGTGGATAGGTCTGCTGGCAATCTAATGTTTCTACCATTGTAGGTTACAGATCTCTTCTCCCGAGCTGCTTTCAGGATTTCTCTTTGTCTCTGAGGCTGGTAAGTTTTACTATTAAATGTCGGGATGTTGACCTATTTTTATTGATTTTGAGGGAGGTTCTCTGTGCCTCCTGGATTTTGATGCCTGTTTCCTTCCCCAAATTATGGAAGTTCTCTGCTGTAATTTTCTCCAATATACGTTCTGCGCCCCTCTCTTTTTCTTCTTCTGGGATCCCAATTATTCTAATATTGTTTCATCTCAAATTATCTCTCGAATTCTGCTCTCGTGATCCAGTAGTTGTTGGTCTCTCTTTTTCTCAGCTTCTTTATTCTCCATCATTTTGTCTTCTATATCACTAATTTCTCTTCTACCTCATTTATCCTAGCAGTTAGAGCCTCCATTTTTGATTGCATCTCATTAATAGCCTTTTTTATTTCGACTTGGTTAGATTTTAGTTCTTTTATTTCTCCAGAAAGGGATTCTCTAGTATCTTCCATGCTTTGTTCAAGCCCAGCTAGAATTTTTATAATCATCATTATGAACTCTAGTTCCAACATCTTACTAATGTCTGTATTGATTAGGTCCCTGGCAGTTGGTACTGCCTCTTGTTCTTTTTTTGAGATGAGTTTTTCCATCTTGTCATTTTGTCCAGAGGAGAATAGATGAATGAGAGAACAAAATGCTAAAAGAGTAAAAACGACCCCCCAAAAGTATACAGTAAACAAATCAGAAGAGACCCAAAACTGGGGGGAGGGGGGAAGAAAGGGGGAAAAAAAGAATATGATCAGGCTGGTGAATAGATCAGAGCCACACACTAGATTTTGGGTGTATTTTGGTCTGTTTGATGAAACTGCCTCCCAAAATTTTAAAGAAAGAAAAACTTTATATTACAAAAATAAGGGTAAATATGACAAAGTGATGTAATATGACTGTAAAGATGAAAATTATAAAAGATTTTATAAAAGGAATTCATAAGATAAGAAGTTCGTTGAAAAAAGAAAGAAAAATAAATAAAAAGGGGGGGAGAGAATATGATCAGGTAGGTGATTAGAACAAAGCCATACACTAGAGATTTAGGATATATTTTGGTCTGTTAGAAGAAACTGTATCCCAAAGTTTAAAAGAGAGAACAACTTATATATATACAAAAAATAAGGTTAACTACAATGAAGGGATAGAATATGACTCTAAAAATGAAAATTAAAAAAGATTTTAAGAAAAGGGATTGATAAGATAAGGTGTTGGTTGAAAAGGGAAAAAGAAAACTTCAAAAAAATAGGAAAAAAAAGAAAATAAAAAAAATTAACTTTGAAAGACTAAAGAATCATTGTAAAAAAGCCATGAATTCTATGTGCAGTATTCCCCTAGAGCTGGAGTTCTGCCGTTCTCATTGATCGGTAAACTTGGTCTTGGCTGGATGTTCTTGCTGATCTTCTGGGGGAGGGGCCTATTGCCGTGGTTCCTAAATGTCCTTGCTGGAGGCGGAATTGCCCCGCCCTTGCCCGGTCTGGGCTAAGTAATCTGCTTGGGTTTGCTCTCGGGAGCTTTTGTTCCCTGCAAGCTTTCTGTACAGCTTTGGAGGACGAGAGTGAAAATGGCGGCCTCCCAGTCTCCGCCCCAGAGGAGCCGTGAACTCGGGGCCCCACTCCTCAGTGAGCCCCCAGAGAAAAGCAGTCAATCACTCCCATCTCCCCTGTCTCCGGCCGCACTCCATGCTCACCCGGCCTGTGACCGAGTGTTTCTATCTCTGGCACCCGACCCCGTGTGGAGTGTCCAAACCCAGCAGATCCCTGCAGTGCACTCCCATGCCGCTCCTCCCCGGGGAGGAAGGTGAGTCTCCCCGGATCTGTCGCTTGTTGGGTCCCTGCTGGAGGAGCAGTGGCCCGACTGTGCCGCGGATCACGGTTTATGGCAACTCCGAGCTGAGCGCCCGCGCCTCGGCTGTCTCTGCAGCCATCTTCCCTGCTCCAATACCTGGGAGCTCTGCCGCACTCAGGCACCCCCGGTCTTTCTGTGACCCCGAGGGTCCCGAGACCACACTGTCCTGCGAGGTTCCACCCCCAGGTTAGCCACTGGAGGGACGTCCCTCAGCAGAACTGACTTCTAAAAGTTCCGATTTTGTGCTCTGCGGCTCTATCATTTTCCAGAAGCAGCCGACGGGGGCCCCCTCCCCCGCCGTCTATCCTCCCGAATATCGCCTCAGATTCACTTCTCCACACGTCCTACCTTCCAGAAAGTGGTCGCTTTTCTGTTCAGAGAGTTGTTGCTCTTCTTTTCTTTGATCTCCTGTTGAGTTCGTAGGTGTTCAGAATGGTTTGATCCGTATCTAGCCGAATTCCTGGGACCAGACGAAATTTAGGTCTCCTACTCCTCTGCCATCTTGCTCCTCCTCTACACAGTTACTTTTAAAAGAATTTTTGGGTGGTCAGGGAGGGAAATAGGGTGCATGACTGAACAATCTCTATTTTTAGGGGAATATGAGAGTGGAAAGAGTGCTTTTGGTGCTGTTTGCCACTATATCATTCAGGATCTCAGTGGGGAACAAGTGACAAGTCCCAAAGAGTATCTGAAGAGTTTGGGCAGATGGTGGGTATGGGTGTGTTTGAAATGAAGTGACTGTTTATAGAGGGGGTGGGCAGGTTTCAGGGAAAAAATAGGAGATGGTTAAGTACTCAGTGCTGATTACCGCAAGGAGCCCGTTGCCAGCACTACACCTGAAGGACAAAGGCAGGGAAGTTGTTAGAACCATGTGAAAAGTTGACTTTGCCCGTGGGCCCCCCGGCAGGGTCTGTGGTCATGGGTAGATGAATTTAGCCACTATTGCCCTGCAGCCGAGTAGGCAGAAAGTTGGGGAGAAATCATGCCAAACTCTCTCTTCTTTGCTCTCCTGCTAGTGCTTCCCACTGGCCAAACTTAGCAGGAAGCCAGAGAGCAAGGTGGCCTGGTTGATACACTGCACAAAGGTCAGCTTCCTGGGACACAAAGTGGTGGGAAGAAGGACAGAGAGTGGACTTAGAGGGGCAAATGGAAAAGAATCAGCACTCCATTTATCACCCTGAGAATGACCCCCATGGAAACCGTAAAGCAAATACTAGCACCTTTGTAGACAGATGAACGTTCTAGGCATCGTTCTGTGCTACCATTTCCTAGAGTGCTGCTCTTATTTGCATAGAGAGAAGGGTCTTGCCAGCCCTAGGTTCTTGTTTCAGCCCGTGAGAAGTGTAAAGAGAGACAAGGCAAATGGTTTGTATATAATGGAATGATCAGGATGTTTTACACATCATTTCTTTTCAGTTTGTTGCCATGAAATTGTTCATATTCATTTAGCACATATTTATTGAATGCCTATTGCATGCCAGGATTTCTAGGCACTTGAGATATCAGGGAACAAAACCAATATCCCTGTCGTTGTGGAGTGGGCATTTTAATGGAGGGAGACAGACACTAAAGAATAATAAATTCATTAGTTAGAGACTATGGAAGGAGGTGATAAATGCTATGGAAAGAATTAAAGTTTGAACAGGGTAAGGAGTAGTGGGATTGCTGGGGGAAGAAGGGTTACAATTTAAATAAGGTTGTCAGGCCTTCTTGAGATAATGACTTTTGAGCAAAACCTTGATAGAGAGTGTTAGCCATGCAGTTACCTGGGAGATGGGCAATCTAGGCAGAGTGAAGACGTATGACACAGGACATAAGGGCATGCCCTCAGCACACTCAAGGAACAGGAAGGAGGTACGTGTGACTGGAGTGCAATGAGTGCAGAGAAGTTTAAGACAGAGGTAAGAGGGGCCCAGATCAAATGGGGTTTTGTAGGGCGTGGCAAGCATTTTGTCTCTTAGTCTGAAATGGAAGCGATTACAAGTTTTGATCAAGGGAATGAATGATCTGACCTGTTTTCAAAAAATTTTGTGGGCTACTCTATTGAGAATAGACTAGAGGAGTCAAGGGTAGAAGCAGAGAGTCATGTTAGAGACTACCAAAGTAATCCAGGTGAGAGCTGATGGTAGCTAGAACCATACCTCCTGGGGTCATGCCCCTTTCAAAAATCCACTCTGGCTTTGCATTTCACTCAGAGTAAAAAGCAACATATGGAACAATATGGTATGGAACTATAATAATGTCTGGTTAGTGGAATCAAAGTCCAAGTAGAATTATAACATTGGACAATAGTAACAACAGTTTGGAGGAGTGTGGTTGGAGTTGGAGCATTTAGAGTCTTTGTAGTGTACAGAGGGAACATAAAGAGATTGTAGTAATTATTTCACAGTGCCAGTAGTGAATTATTTCACATTTTATATGTATATAAAATCATCACATTGTATACCAGAAACATAAACAATTTTTGTCAATATCTCAGTAAAGCTGGAAAGTATTTTTAAAAAGATTAGATTTTGAAGATTTCATATGTTTGCTCTATATTTCAGAAAGACCACTGAATGAATAGACAGAGACTCTGTTTTTTGAAAAAGTAGAAGGGAAAAAATAATTGAAGAAAACCCCCCCCCCACCATAATCAATTTATCAGAAAAAGTGTAAAAGGGGGTGGGGAGGAATTAGGAAAGCAGGAAAAATAGTTAAGGGCAATATAAAATTGTGAAATCAAATGTGTCTTTGTGTGTATCACATTTTATGTAAAATGGACTAACCTTTCCAGTTAAAACTCAGAGAAAGATTGAAATTAAAAAAGGATCCAGCTAGATTATGTTATGAGAATCCTATCTAACTGAAAAACCAAAACCAAAACAAACAAACGCAACCCTGAAACACCTAATCTTGAAAATAAAAGGAATAGAAAAACACAGACCATCCAACCGCAAGGAAACCTATAGCTTTATGAATATGGGCCAAACTAGAATTTTAAGGTAAAAAGTATTACTAAATAGGAGTAAGTTCACGACATAGTAATAGAAGGGTAAGCTCAACAGGAAAATAGAGCTTATTTTTATTTGTATGCTGCTAATAGCATAGTGTCAAATACACACAACAATGTGTCAGCAAATAACATTCTTTTACTAGTTTATCAATTAAGCAAAAACAGTCTACTCCAGACTGAAGAATGTATGTTGCTTTCTCCAAAACCATATGTGCATTGGCCTCCTCTTAGACTATTAAAAATGTATCACCAAATATCATGAATTGATACCTCATAGACCACATTCTCCTATCAAAGTGCAATTAAGTTGCAAAACAAATTTTTATATTAAAAACACCTCAAATTGCTTGTGCATCAAAAAGAAATAATGGACATAAAATAATACTAAATATATCAAAATTTGTGTCATGCCCCTAAAACAGTGAGAGGGACACTTACAACCTTAAATGAGACAAAGTGAAATAAATTATTTAATCCTCTAACTTAAGATGTTACTGGAAGAACATACTAAACTCAAAGAATGAAGAAAATAAATATAAAAATGAAATTAAATAGAAAGAGACAGTGGCCAAAAGCCATTTATTGTCCCTTTGAAAAGAATAATAAAATTTACAAAACCTCTGGCAAGATTGATGAAGGAAGAGAAGAGGGTACAAATAAGCAATAAATCTGAGATCTAAAACTGCAAATGCCAGCAAGTTCAAAAACTTAGTTGAAATGGACACATTGCTAGAAAAATATTACCAAAAGTGGGTCAAGAAACACAGTGATCCTATAACCACTTAAAAAAGTTGCATCATTAAATGTAAAAAGTCTCCCTGCAAAAAAAAAAAAAAAACAACCAAAAACCCCACAAGGACCAGATGATTTCCATACACTGCAGGAACTGATAAATCTAATCTTTACAAATTCCCCCCCAATTCGCCAACTCATTTAATGCAGTCACATTAACCAGGCTCCCTGTACTAAATAAGGACTATGTAAGGGGAGAGTTGCAGGGCAGCCTCATTCATGAGTATGGATGTGAAAACCATAAGCAAGTTATTAGCAAATGAAGCCAACAATGCATAATACTCATCGTATGTCATGACTAAGTTGGGTTATTTTAGGAACACCAGGTTGTTTCAACATTAGAAACGTCTAATAATGTATTTCACCACATTAACACATAAGAGATAAAAAAACACAATCATCTCGGTACATGCAGCAAGTAGATTTAATAAAATTCAGTTCATGATAAAAATCTCTGAGCAAAGTAAGTATCAAAGGGAATTTCCTAACCCGATAAAGGGTGCTACAAAATATCCAGGGCGGGGCGCCTGGGTGGCTCAGTTGTTAAGCATCTGCCTTCAGCTCGGGTCATGATCCCAGGGTCCTGGGATCGAGCCCCACATCGGGCTCCCCACTCTGCGGGGAGCCTGCTTCTCCCTCTCCCGCTGCCCCCACTTTGTTCCCCCTCTCGCTGTGTCTCTCTCTGTCAAATAAATAAATCAAATCTTTAAAAAAACAAACAAACAAACACAAAATATCCAGGGCTTGCTTAGTCATGATGTGTAGTCCCTACAAGACTGTCCACTTGCATTTGAGGTAGCAGGGGTCTTGGGCATTCCATTTCAGGCAGCGGAAGCAAAAGAAAATAGAAGGATGGCAACTGGACAAGCACAATCACCATTCTCAGATGATTCGATTTCTACATAGAGCATAAAAGAACCTACAGACATACCTAGGAAATAAACAAAGCCATTTAGCAGGGTGACAAGTGCATGTAAATATACTGCAGCAATCAGAAAATAAAATAATACGAAAGAAAAGATAGCAAGTTTGAGGTTTTCAAACTTCGTGAAGGAGAACCAGTGGCTCCCCCCCCCCCCCAAGTTCAGTCCTCTAGAAACCACAGAAAAGGGAGCGAGCATGGATTGGAGTAACTAACATAAAATCCACAGGCAACCCCTGGTGAGACTGAAGGCTATCGGTTAGGTGGCGGTAAGCTGGAGCCAGGGTCAGCAGGTGCAGCAGTGGAATGACAGTTTGGAGAGAAAGCTTTGAGGTAGACTTGTTGTCTCTCTCCTCCCTTGCCTAGAGAAGACTGCTGCTTATCCCATTTCCCCCTGAGACACGAATCAGCAGTGATGGGTCAGGCTTGGCCTTTGTACAGAAATATGGTAGCTTCATAGCACTGCTAGGGGATGAAGAACTAGTGAAACTAATTATAACTCTCCAGCATCTCTTGGGGAACTTCACTGCCCCTCTGCCAACCCACAGGACTACAGCATTGCTCCTTCAAAGTGTTGGTAGGAGAATCCTTGAGCCTGGTGGAGAGGCAGCCCTGGAAGAAGGCAGAGGGAGTATGAGGGGTGGGAGGCAGTCAATTAACTCACCTCTCCCTTGGAATCACTTTTATTGGATATGTGTTGGACCTTTTAATTATAATTTGCCTGTCTTTTAATCTCTAGTATTGTCCATTCTATCTCTATATTGCCTTGTGCCTTATTTTTTCCATTTTCTCAATTTTTAATGTTAATTTAAAAATTCTTCAGTTTTAATTTTTCTGTTCTGTATTCTTGCTAACTCTCACCTGTGGTGATTGTTTGCTACTGTGTTTTATAATTTCGGATTGTAAACTGATGATGAGTGGACTTGGTCTCCCCATGTCCCCCATGACGGTCCTGTGATGGGTCATGGAAGCATTCCTCCAAAATAGTTTTAATAGTTTGCCTTTGCTTTTGCTGGGAGTCCTGGGATATCACCATCCTAGGACCAATGTTTACTGTTGATTTCTCACTTTGAAGATTTCTAGCTTGTGTGGGCTGTGAAGACTTGAACTTAAACTTCCAGGAGATTTGCAGGAGGAACATCCTCCTTAATCTTCTGTACTGGTGGGCAGACTTTTTCTTGCAGATCCTTTCACTGAAGGTGTAGTTCTTCCAAGAGTATGGATTTCTGAGTCTCCTTTCCATCTTGCTCTTCATAAAGACTCTTCATAAGGTTTTACTTCCTTTTTTTTTTACAAGGCCATTACAAGGGCATTACATTATAATCCCCTTAATTACTAGAGCTAACAACTACCACTATTTCCATTTGCTTCCATTTTAGATACACAGTAAATATTTATCAGATGATGAGTGAATTACGGTTGATACAGGGGAGCATGGGAGGCAAATGAAGATATTTTGGGAAGAATACGTCTCTTGGGTCTCTCAACCAAATGTTAAATGTTAGTTTCTCATTCACTAAACATAGGATTATCTCTGCAATGCATTTCTTTTTGGGAGGGAGGTGTCTTGAGACAGTATCTTCAATTATATACCCAGAGTTTGAGTACCACACAGGCATACTAAATAGAATACTCACTATGAGTTCACTAAGCAGGAAGATGGTTTGTTTTCTTGATAAATTCAGATAACCTAAAGCTCTTCTTGAAGAGATAAAATTTTTTGAGTATTGAGAAAGTTACATATTTGAATTATTCCAAGGTGTAATTCAAATACGATCAACAACAATGAAAAAGTTAAATTCAAGTGGGGTGTGTGTGTATCCAGGTAATGCAGCCCAGCTTTGACATACTACTCTATATAAATACCTTAGAATTTTGAATGCCAACTGATAAACACACAGTTTTATAAAATTTAGTATCAAATAATACAGGTGAAATTTTTAATTGGTGTAATTTTGTTTTTCCAATATAATCTACACATTTAATAGTATCATTGTGACTAAAACTCATAGTATTTTATTCTTATTAAATATTGTATATGTTATTTAAATATTTCTCTAGTCCAACATTGCATATTATTTTAGAATTAAACTCTCTGTACTGCATTTTAATGGTCAAAAATGTGGAAATAATCTCAATCTAAGGAGTTCTTTTCTTTTCAGCTATGTTTTTTTTTTTTTAATGTTTTTCATGAGTCCCTGTCTTTATACTATGATTCTGTTTATAAACACAATTTTAAGAAACCTAAAGCTAGAACATGGAACATAAATTGTGATGTTGCAGTTACACTAAGATTAGGACTACACATGAAAAAAGCATTTATATCCAATTAAAATGGCATTTATTTGTAAAATTATGTGCTTTATTAAATCATTAAAATTTTTAAATTCGATTTAATTGCAAATAACACTCACAGGCATATCACAGTCTTCATGATTTGTAAGGTATTTATGTCTCTAGGAAAACAACCATGCTAAAATAATGTAACTCCAGCCTGTGGTGAGTCATAGGTTAAATGATGCCTGGATTGCTGCCAATATATAGATTTTTTATCAAATTTATATCCTCCTTTCTGTTGATCTCTCAGGTGAGTATGTATTAGGTCAGTAAGCAGGCTTTGTATGGCTACAGTTGTGATTCTGAATCCTATCAGTAAAACTGTCCAGAATTGGTTGAAATTAACCAAACAGGGCTAGGGTAAGAACATGACTACCTAACCACCATGGGCATAGATACCTGGGTTTCATTAGTGTGTTGTGGAAGGGATAAGGCTCTAGAAACCAGAAAGAATATTTAAGATGGCCTCTGGGGGGGTGGGTGCACATGGGAATGTGGGGTTGGTTGTGGGGGCAGGGAGTATGCCCATTGTCTGGAAATCACTTATGTAGTAGGTCAGTGGTATGATGACTTCAAGACTGTGTGTATTTGCAATGTCTAAATCAGAATGGCTTGTTGATAGTTATTTTAGCACTTGCAATTTCTTTTTTTTTTTTTAAAGATTTTATTTATTTATTTGACAGAGAGATAGAGAGCACAAGTAGACAGAGCGGCAGGCAGAGGGAGAGGGGGAAGCAGGCTCTCTGCTGAGCAGGGAGCCTGTTGCGGGGCTCGATCCCAGGACCCTGGGATAATGACCTGAGCCGAAGGCAGACGCTTAACGACTGAGCCACCCAGGTGCCCCAGCACTTGCAATTTCTTCATGGGCTTTGCTAATACATCTCTAAGATAAGTGATGTAAGACTCTAAATTAGGCTGCCAGTCCTAATGGCAGCTGCTGACTTTCATCCTAAATGAGAAATAATTTTTTGGGGGGGGAGTGGTTTGCTGAGAGTTTTTAGTAAACTGACATGGGCTTTACTCTGTTTTCCAGATGAGGCCACCACCTTTTGTGCTACCAGTAAAAAAAAAAAAAAAAAAAATCTTAAAAAAATGGCTGTCTTAATGTCTCAGGTTTGTTCCTCTGTGAATCGACGGTTTTATGTTGGATGTTACTTGGTTGGTTGTTGGAAAAGAGCAGTATGAGCATTCCCTGCTCTTCGCTGATAATGTGAATGTAAAAGCGAGCACAAGGGAGCCATCACCCTCACAGTAAGCATATTTATACCCTGTTAAAGAACTATTACAGACCACAAACTAGGAACCAAATAATAACTTGTTGCTAAGGATCCTGGGTCCATTTCTTTCCTTCTCCTGAATCAAACCATTGGTGCTCATGAGTGAAGGGGATAATGTTTTTGAAGTAGTTAAGTCCTGCATTTCAGGAAAGGGGTCCAAAATTACCTAGCTTCTTCAACCACTGGTGCCTATAAACAGGATTTATTTAACCCGTTTAATGTCACTGACCTATGATAATCAGAAAGTTTCATACCTGTCAGTATTTGTAACTTCTATAGATGATCTCGCATCTCATATTCATTCTCTAAGGAAGCAAATTAGAAATTCTTAAGAATTAACTAGACAAATTAGAAGTGAAGGTAAGAAAAAGTTCAGAAAACTTAAGGTTATCGTATAGAATAAGAACTGGAAGTCATGTAATTCTTGTTTGCAATAAGCTGCCTTTATAATAATGTAGTTTTTGTAAAATTTCACACAAAGTAGACTTTTTCCCTCATTAAAATACACTATACTTTAAAAGAGACTTCAGACAAATTCGGTATATTTTTTAAAAATCTAGATGCTAACTCATTTTCTTTTCAAACTTCAAACCTTTTAACTTAGAAAACATGCTGCTTAAAGGAAATTTCATATTTGTTCTAGCTGTTTCAAAGCAGCTTTGTGTAGGTAGGAGTCAGAAATTTGAACTGCAGTAAACATAGGGCATTTAGCAGGTAATTGGCTTTTCACCCTTAACCGTGGCAGTCTCTTCCATATATGGTATTATATTTTGTTAACCTAATTTAAAGTAGGGGTGTTCGAGTTATCATTTACACGGATTAAAGTTCCCATCTAATGTACAAATAACTACAGGCACATTGACTTACATAATAGCTATTAGTCACAGGCTTTATGGTGGTCTTTCAGCCAGAAAATAGAGCGGCAGCTCTTAAAAAAAACCACACATATGGGTATTACTTGAGGAATCACTGGGCTGGTATTAAGACTCCCCTTCACTCAGTGGGGTGGCGGGGGGCAGAGGCCCAGCTCAAGGAGCCTTGCTGGTTGGTTGCCCTTATCCCAGGAACCAGCAGCAGCCTGCCCTTCTCCCAGTCAGCTCCTTCAGATTGCAAGCAATTGATAGTTTGTTTTCAGAGGAAAATGTTTTAACAGAAAAATTTGCAATCAAAACTGTTCCTCACATTGAACAAAAACAGCATTTTAAGAGTGTGCAGTCATTCAAATTGAGGACTACATCCTGTAACCTTTTTCAGCTGGACTAAATTAAATATGTAACATCCCCAGGAGCAATTTCTGAGAACAGCATTTGCCTTTACCTTGACTACTGAATCATTAAAACACATGTGGAAACATTCCGTATTACTTTGATCTGACGCTTTGGCAGTAAATGGCCACCTCCTTGCAACTTATATTGAAGTCTATTTCTCAAAAATAATTTACTCCCACCTGGTCTGCCTTGAGGCATTTTCTCATGTGTTCAAAAACATTGGCACGTGTCCCTGGATTAATATAAGATCTGTGGTTTCTTCTTTTGAGTCTGTGGCTGCCAATTTCTTATTCTTTTATCTGCTGATATTTAAGTGGTAGTGACTTAAAAACTTGAGTTCTGTGGATTTAAAGAGAGGAATATAGGCTGTTTGCCCTTTAATTAGTGAACTTTTAAATATCCCTCCTTTGTCTGTTTCCTAAATGAGCAGAGTATAAAAATGACACAGTTTTCGTCAGTGCTGGCTTAAAGGAAAACTAATTGCTGATATTCTTTTCTTCCTGGAGATTTTCCTTATTGCTTAGAGACTAGTCTAAATTCCATAATTAACAAGTAGTTCTAAACACACACTCCTCAGAATGAACAAAACATTCATGTAAAAACTAGATCAATTATTAGATCAGTGTAACACCATGAGTGAAGTACTTCTGGATTTCAGCAGAGCCTTTGGTAAAGCCTCTGATGATATCCAGTATGGCCCTTCACCAAGGACCGCAAAATGCTTTGGACTTCTTGGTGTCAATGAACATCTCTTGTGCCCCATCTACATTACTGAGGGTTTCATCCTCTAAGACTCTCTTGTCTCCTCCACGACTCGTCCTTGTTCTTCTTTTCACTAGACTCTTACTGTCCACAATTATTAGAAATAAAAAATAAAAACATGTATTACAAATAAAATAAGGAGTGGTGTTGAATTGTTGGATGGCTCAGGAGAAGATAGACTGAAGCACACAGAGGGAAAAAATGGACAATGAAGATAAAAGTGTAAGAGATAGAATTGGAGTCAGAAGAGGTACATTTTTGTATTTTTAAAAATATGTAATTAAAAATATGTAATATGAAACAAAATTAGCTCTTTTAACATACTGTTTATATTTTTTAATATTTTAAGATTTAATTTGATAGAAGTGAGATGAGAGATTTTTTTTTAAATCATGAATCAGTTTTCCTAACATCACTTATTATTTATTCTTCCCACAAAATATGAAATGCCACCTTTATCATATATAAAATATTACATGTTTTGTTGTTTCTGAGCCTTCTGTTTCCTTGATCCTTGTGTATAATCCAGCAATGGCTAGATGTTTAATGGGGGTTTATGTTATAATAATTAACAGGCTAAGTCCATCCTTATCCTTCCCTATCAAGAAATTCTTGATGTTTAGTGTGCATTTATTCTCTGAACTGATAGAGAACACACGAGAGCAGGGTAGAGGGAGGGTCAGAGAGAGAAGGATGGGAGAGAGAGAGAGAGAATCTTAAGCAGGCTCCACACTCAGCATGGAACCCACTGGGGGGCTCGATCTCATGATCCTGAGATCATGACCTGAGCTGAAATCAAAAGTTAGACACGTAACTGACTGAGCCTCTGTGGCGCTCCTGAACTGATCTTTAAAGTCGTATAGTCAATGTAAGCATAGTCTGTTGAAATTTTTATTGTAGTTGACCTTACAAGTTCATTTGGGGAAAGTGCGATTTTGAAACTATGAATATTCCTATAGAGAAACATGGTATAACTTGCTGTTTATTCAGTATACATTTGTATTCCTAAGTAAAGTGTTATCATTCCTTTGTTACTTGTTTTTGTTATGTCTCTTCCTAAGTATTGTATATATTTTATTCCTAGGTAGAATATAATATTATAATCACCACATTTTTTAACTGGTTATTTCTGGTATACGGGAGAGATTATTTTTAATAACTTGTAACTTCCCACCTTACTGAATCTCTTGTTAGTTTTAATTGTTTTTAGATGATTCTTTTGGAATATCTAGAAAGATAATATCATTTGCAACTAATTACTGTTTTGTCTGTTTGCAGTATTTAAATCTCTTGGTGCTTTTACTTATCATATGCCATTTTCTAGAACTTATGAGACAATGCTAAATAAAAATGGGAATTGTTAGCCCTGAATTTTTCATAAATTCTGTCATTCATTTATTCAAAATATGTATTAAGTGCCTACTATATTCTAGTCTATAAGGTTAATGCAATGCCAGTGAAAATTCCAACAATATTTTTCATATTGACCAAATGACTTTAGAGGTAATTTCAAAGAATAAATGCATAGGCCGTGAGGGAAATTCACTGATTAAAACACAAAAAATCTTTACATTTACATATGCATTACCTTAAGAGGAACTTACATTCTAGCAGAGGGAGACAGTCAATAGACAAGAAAACAATAAATACAGTTTTATATATTAATAAGTGATAAGGTTATGAAGACAACAGAATTGAGTAATGCAACAGAGTGTGTGGGCTGAAGGTGCTATTTTATACCTGGAAAAGACCTTTCAGAGGAGATGACATTTGAGATAAAGTTTATAAGAGGAAGAGGCAATCATATGAATATCTGGCAAAAGAGCATTGCTGGAATGAGATAGAACAAGTATGTCATGTTGAAGGGACAGGAAGGTTAGTGTACCCAGAGTGTGGTTGGTGGGTGTGAAAAAGGCAGACTTTGGGGTCAAAGTGTTAGAGTAGAGATACTTAGTGCTCTTTTAACTACAAAGGGAAGCCACTAGAAAATTTTAAGCACAGGAAAGGTACAATTTGGTCTTTAAGAATGCTCTGGCTGCTGGTTGGAATGGACAATAGAGGATTGAGAGTGGAAACAGGGAGACTAATGTGAAGGGTTTGTAATTATCCAAATCAGAAGAGTTGGTCATTTGAACCAGGTTGTAAGCAGTGCTCATAGAAAAAGTGGTCAGACTCAGCGTACATTTTGGCATTAATGTCAATGGGACTTGCTGATAGATGGCTAGTTACAATTAATAGGTTGCAAGTTAGGATGCCTGTATGGAAGGTGTGTAGATCTTTGGTGTAAGTAACTGGTTGGACGGTGGCACCAATGAGTGAGCAGGGGGAGACTTGAGGAGAAGCAGAGATAAAGGGCCAAGGCCAATAGTTGTGTTTTACAAATGTTAAATAGCAAAATGAGAAGGTTGAATCATCCCGAGAAGGTTATGAATCATCAGCATTCAGAAGATCTTGAATGCCAGCAGCAACTAAGAGTATCAGGCACTGTTACTAGGCACTAGGGATACAGTGCTGGGCAAAACCAACATGGCTTCTATTGTCATAGTGCTTATGGTCTAGTTTAGTCTTATTTTGTTTCCAGTGATGATGCTGCTAATTTTTTACCATTTAACATAATGATGGGGGTGGCTGTTGGTCTTGAGAGATAAGTTTTTAATGTTAAGCAAGTACTCTCCAATTCCCAGTGTACAAGATTTTATTTTAAAATCAGGAATGCTTGTTGAATTTTATCAGATGCCCTGTCAGCTTTTATCAGGCTGACCATAAATTAAGATACATCCAAAAGTTAAACCAATTTTGCATTTCTGAAGTAAACCAATTTTGGTCATGGTGAATTACTTTAAAATCCTCTGATGGGTTGACTTTGCTATTAGTTGATGGAAGGTTTTGCTTCCATGCTTCCATCCTCCCATTCTCTCATAGGATATATGGATCCCAACTCTTCTCCCATGAATATTATTTAACTTAAAATTTTTAACTTTCCTTGGTCAGTTTTACCAGTTTGAAATTGTACTTGAAAAATCACCCATTTCATGAAGGTTTTTAAATTGATTAGAATAAATATAGTATTCATATAATATTGAAAACCTCCTTTCTTGTGGTTAAATCATATGTCTGACTTCACATGTTGCATATTTGCCGTTTCTCTTTTCTCTGTAAGATTTCCCAGAAGCTGGCAATTTTATTGGTTCTTTAAAAGCATTAGCTCTTGGTTTTCTTTATCAGTTCTCGTCCTTGTGATTTTATTTTGCTTTCTAATTAAAAAAAAAATTCCTTCTTTGGTCTATATTTCCATGATTTTTCTGAATTCTTGAATTGACTTATTCATTTTTTTCACATTTTTAATATGTTTTTATTAACATATAATGTATTATTTGTTTCAGGGGTACAGGTCTGTGATTCATCAGTCTTAAGCAATTCACAGTGCTCACCATAGCACATACTCTCCCCAATGTCCATCACCCAGAAACCCCATCTCTCCCAACCCCCAACACTCCAACAACCCTCAGTTTGTTTTCTGAGATTAAGAGTCTCTTATGGTTTGTCTCCCTCTCTGGTTTCATCTTGTTTCATTTTTCTCTCCCTTCCCCTATGATCCTCTGTCTTGTTTCTAAAATTCGTCATACCAGTGAGACCATATGATAATTGTCTTTCTCTGATTGACTTACTTTGCTTACCATAATATCCTCTAATTCTATCCACATCATTGCAATTGGCAAGTTTTTGATTTTTTGATGACTGCATAATATTCCATTGTATATATATACCACTTTATCCATTCATCTGTTGATGGACATTTTGGAATTTTCCATAGTTTGGCTATGGTGGACATTACTGCTATAAACATTGGGGTGCACGTACCCCTTTGGATCCCTATATTTGTATCTTTGGGGTAAACACCCAGTAGTGCAATTACTGGGTTGTAGGGTAGCTCTATTTTCAACTTTTTGAGGAACCTCCATACTGTTTTCCAGAGTGGCTACACCAGCTTGCATTCCCACCAACAGTGTAGGAGGGTTCCCCTTTCTCCACATCCTCGCCAACATCTGTCGTTTCCTGACTTGTTAATTTTAGCCATTCTGACTGGTGTGAGGTGGTATCTCATTGAGGTTTTGATTTGGATGTCCCTGATGCCGAGTGATGTTGAGCACTTCATGGGTCTGTTGGCCATTTGGATGTCTTCTTTGGAAAAATGTCTGTTCATGTCTTCTGCCCATTTCTTGATTGGATTATTTGTTCTTTGGATGTTGAGTTTCACAAGTTCTTTATAGATTTTGGATACTAGCCCTTTTATCTGATATGTCATTTGCAAATATCTTCTCCCATTCTGTCGGTTGTCTTTTGGTTTTGTTGACTGTTTCCTTTGCT